>NC_063066.1:18801246-19101246 GCF_018812025.1 Megalobrama amblycephala | reverse complement strand
GTTTATTTTGTATTAGATATCCGCGATAATCATTCTATTATTGCATAACAATACTAAACACTGTAAATATTTAAAATTAATTTATACTCCTTAATATCAAGTTTGTCAAAACACTTTGGGTGGCTTAGGGCATTTCACCCTATATTATGTCCAGTGATATGGAGTGTTCTTGGCTCTTAGCTTTACCAATATACAAAGGTGAATGAATATAACGACTAAATATAGCTAGGCTTTCATCTCAGGCATCATCTTAATTTTGCTTTAATGTGAACATGATTAATATGTTACCTAAGTCTGTAAAATTTTTCAGGATACTTTAGAACCACGCTACAGGGCTTTTATTTTGAAACTCACTTTTGTAGGCGGGAAATCTGCAATCTGTTTTGCATCTCATGAATAGGAGTTTTTACTAGTAATAATACAATTATAGAGCTCTGTAATTAGAATTGTTACTAGTAAGAATTGAATTAAAGAGCTCTCTAATTCAGTTTTTACTAGTAACAATTACAATTAGAGAGCTCTATAATTCAGTTTTTACTAGTAACAATTGAATTAGAGAGCTCTCTAGTGGAATTGTAGAGCTCTGCAATTGGATTATTACTAGTAACAATTGAATTACAGAGCTCTGCAACTGAATTCTTACTAGTAATAAATGAATTGCAGAGCTCTCTAATTGGAATTGTTACTAGTAAAAACTGAATTATAGAGCTCTACAATTCAGTTGTTACTAGTAAGAATACAATTGCAGAGCTCTATAATTCAATTAGAGAGCTCTACAATCATAATTGTTACTAGTAAAAAATGAATTATAGAGCTCTCTAATTGTAATTGTTACTAGTAAAAACTGAATTAGAGAGCTCTTTAATTTAATTGTTACTAGTAAAAATATAATTACGACGAGTAACGCTGGAACGTTTTTATGCTGAAACGGCCTTCCATATGGCAAAACCCCTGGACTAGAGTAATGATGCTGAAAATCCAGCTTTGCATACATTTTAAAATGATTTAAAACAGTTATTAGTTACAGTTATAATTTATACCCAATAATATTTCACAATATTACAGTATTTTTGATCAAATAAATGCAGCCTTGGCAAGCAAAACGGACGTCTTTCAAAGAAAGACATACACATCCAGCAGTTCCTTTATGTAATCGCCAGGTGTCGCTATAGAGGCGGCTCTGATAAATGACTGAAGCTGTAGATTAGTTCAAATCTCAGAGAGGGAAACAGGAGCGCAACATTACGTTGTGCAGGACTCCGATATCACATCATCTCCACCGCGTCTCTACAGATCTCCGTCGGCGCCGAGGATAGACTCTTTTCTTCTAAAACAATCTAGATAATCTCTTGCGATCCAGACTTCAGTCTCATTTATCTTGTGATTGAGACCGCGAGCAATAATGGTGAGTCTGCTGTGACTTTATAGCTAATCTGTTTGCACTTGCTGCAGTGTCTCTATATAGACCGCCGCATATAGTCTGTATGCACAGCTCAATGGTGCACATCACTGGTCTTTATTATCTATCTATCTATCTATCTATCTATCTATCTATCTATCTATCTATCTATCTATCTATCTATCTATCTATCTATCTATCTATCTATGTATATGTGCGTGTTTACAGGTGTCTTTCAGTTTGTTACACTGAAGAGCTGCAAAAGAATTTCACATACATGCATGTCAGAACATCTCATGTCAGGCTAATAGTAGCTAGTGGACAGCAACATAAAATGTTAAAGAAAGAGTTTTTTTTAATAGTTTTAAACAAATGCATTAATCAATGCATCTCATATATCTGCTTAAAATAAACACAATTCTTATATAACAGTATTTGTTTTTGTTTTTTGTCATGGCAGCAGATTGTTATCTTCCCAGAGATTGTATATGCGTACAGAGTGGTGCGCTTTTGTTTGAAAAACTATAATGCATTCCTAGCAGGTCAGTTCCATTAGAGTAAGGTCACTAAGAAGTTTTCTCAACACTTAATAGGTTGCCACAAACCATAAAAAGGCAATTTGCATAGCTGGAGTGCAGGCTGCCTGTTCCTGTCATCTGCCTTGGTGGTCGCATTGCGCTCGGACCCCATCTCACTCTCTCTGCAGCGTGTACATGTATTTGCGGGCGACTGTTTTGAAATGTTTGGGTGGGAGCCCTTACTCTAGACTGCAGCTCTGCTTTTGATGCCCTGAATTTAGGGACAAAAGGGAACTGAGTAGCGTTCTTCTCTGCTAGGCAGTAACCTTGGAAACCAGGGGCCACAACAGGACCCCTGACCTATGGAGTCACGGCCCATTGTGGGAGTGGCTCTCAAGTGGAGCTGGTCAGAGGGCGTGAAGCTCCTCCGCAGGTCTCACATCTCCTTTCAGCTGCAGAATGTGCAAACGGGGTGTCTAACAACATAAAACTGCACTTAGGGTGGCTTTTAGATGAGGCTGTTGGACGGCTGACAATGGACTGCTTCTTGTGCATTTCACTGAATGCTCACAGCGCACGTGCATACAGAGCCACCTAAAGAAGCCACTGGGTTAGGTATTTATTTTTAGGGTTTTCAGCTGTTCTGATTTTGCAGGAAACATCCATGACAGCTGTCAGATGAGACTAACAGTAGAAGCTCATGTCCATGCAAAGAATTTGACACAAACTGTCATACAATCCTTGACTCGCACTGCTGAATATATCATTAGGTAACTGCTCTGCTATTCTGGGCCAGACATAATAACATTAGCTCAACCAATGGCGTGAATTTGGGGGTGGAACTACCTGTCTGACATAATCTAAGCCAAGAGAAGTGTTTGAAACATGTTTGAAAACAGTCATTTTTTGCAGTTCTTCTGGATGACACTAGTGGTGTAGAAATGACACAGTTCACTTAACGATTCTGGTTCCATAATGATACAATATACAGCTCTGGAAAAAATTAAGAGACCACTCCAAGTTCAGAAATCAATGTTAAGTGGTCTCATAATTTTTTCCAGAGCTGTATATTTAACTTTTTATTCATTTTTTTAATTCATTGTTTTCCCCCCCAAAAATTAAGCAGCACAACTGTTTTCAACATTGATAATAATAAGAAATGTTTCTTGAGCATCAAATCAGCAAATTAGAATGATTTCATGTTAAAGGCCCACTGAAGAGTGTTGGAACGCACAGCATTATTCAGTGTTTTGACGTAATTTCAACTGAAACAGGAAAACAGGGCGATATATCGAACAGCCCCACCCCTTTTTTTAAATAGCCAATAGTGTTTCGTTTATGTTACAGCTCGCCAGAGCCATTAGACTCTGTAAAACCTCTGTTTCCTTCTAATCTCGAACTGTTTCTCCTCATAATGTCCTTTATATCACTTATTTACAGCATTATGTGCAGAATTCAAATGGGTCCGAAACCTTTTGTGGTCTGTGCCGACTCGTGCTTATGATCCACTCTATGCTCTCGTGTCTCTGGGCCAGAGCAGATTGTGCGGTTAATGTGAAACTAACGTGAAAACGGACTTCATTCGCGTCAATGGAAAGCATATTTACACTGTCTGAATCATTACCTATTCTCTATATAGTGCACTACGTGCCATTAACCATGTAGAAACTAGTAAATGTGTGAATAAATGACCGATTTCAGCTGAGGCTTCATCATCTGTAAGAGTGTAGGAGGAGGCGGGACTTCAGATTCTAGAGAGCATTTGATTGGACCGAAGATTTGACGAGAAACTGAAGTGTGATTTGATGCCATAAAAATCCATGATCCATTTTAGCGGAAGTGAGAGACTCTAAGTTTTGAATGCTTATATCTCCTAAATGCGAATTTTGTAATTGTTTTGGAACACACCAGCTTATTCATAACCTTAAGGCTAACATATTCATACTAAAAATGAATATATTAAAAAACATCAAGCTAAAAAACTTAAATTTTGATTTCAGGGGGACTTTAAAGGTAGGGTAGGCAAATTCAGTCCGAATGCAATGATATGATGTCCTACCTGCCTGTCAACATATGTATTTCCATACCTCCGCGCACCCTGCTCGCGTAGACATCACACATTCACAGCGTGTTCCATGAGGCTAGGCAGAGTTGTAGACACACAGTCATCAGATGCTGTAAACAAACAGCAGATATTTTTTACAGTTCCTCCTGAACCAAAACAACAAGCTTATGCTGCGTTCATGCCATCTTGTAACTGTAATTACGAGATGGAAACCTTTGATGTTCTACCCAGAGTTGTTCATGTCCTCAGAGACACCTGCGAGCATTTTTTGAGAACGTGCGAGTTAAAATATGACGTGGTCGCATTTGAGTTCATGGTCACACACTCAATCGGTGTCTGCCTACCTGCACTTGCATTAGGGACTTATCTAATATGTCAAGTATTATCGACTATTTGGCTATTTGAAATCAAATCTTCCGCCATCGTCTTGTCAGTCAGCTCCTCACTCTCCTGTTAAATGAAATCTGACTCCTCCTGCTGATCTGTGCTGCAATTCTCGTTCAGCTCATGCTGCATTGAACAAACACGTTCAGTTTTTAATGGAAGTGTCTGTGATTTTGATTTTTGTTACTATTCACCTTATTTCTCAGGTAAGATTGGGCACGGCCATTTGTAAATTTAATGTATCTGTCATTCACTTCCGGTTATTTTTAGCTATACAAAATAGCTCATTGATGGTGCTTGATATTACAAACTGGATATTGCAAATTGTTATTTCCCTATAGCAGCTAATAAAACTGAAGACTCACATTCACAGAAAACACCCAAAATCAAAAAATTAAAACGACAGTGGGTGGGCAAGTGATGTAACCTGCATTGCGGCTAAACACCGGTAACATAGGTAATATCTACTATTGCAGCAAGCCTATTAGTCATATACACATGCATTGCGCACTGATGATGAAACACGCAAATTAGGAATTTAGGAATTAAGTCGTCTAAAAATGAAGAGGTCAGTAGCTGATTATTTTAAAAAACAAGCGTGTAGGGTTGAGGATGCTAGACTGCTATTGCTAGCCTCTCCTAAATTTACTGCCCTACCTTTAAGACTGCCGAAATACCTGATGAAAATTCAGCTTTGCATCACATGAATAAATTACATTTTAAAATATATTCAAATAGAAAACAGTTATTTAAAATTGTAATAATATTTCACAGTATTGCTGTTTTTACTGTATTTTTGATCAAATAAATGCAGCCTTGGTGAGTTCGTTGAAAAACATTTTAAAAATCTTACCAAGCTTTTGTACTGTGTAACCAACAAGTGAGTAATACTAATTTGGCATAAGCAATAGGAGAACAGGTGTGTGGCAAGGAAGGCATCATTCAACATTATCAGAAACTACACCTTTGATGCTGGTGCCTGCAGGGCTTTGGCTCAGCAACTAAACCATGCATTAGCATGCAATATCTTCACCTGTTTATGCTTCTATCCTGTAGTTTTTATAGGCCACTTAATATTCGCCTTGCACAACTGAAACCTGTAAACATTCTTCACTCTTTTGTCATTTGCATTGTTGGAAAATAACTAAATAAAGTAGCCACAGTTGGCAGTAGTTTATCTATTTTCAAAATACTGTAGCTTATCCAGTAACAAGCTACTTTTAGTGGTCTAGTGCAGCAAAAATACATTAGTTTTTTCCCACATTTTCATATTTCACATAAATATTTTACTATAAAAAGACTTCTGCAGAGAGATTTGAATTGGTGAATCATTTTTGAATCTCTTACATGTGATGCTCAAATGAATGTTTTAAAAAAATTAAAATCTGTGGCTGTCTTCTTACAACTAAATATTTAGTTAAAGGGGCAAAATGTAAGAATTTTGCAGTAATATATCCAAAAACCACTAGGCCAGTGTTATATATTTTGTTCACTTGACTACTTACAATATCCCAAATGTTTGCAACTATTTGTAAATCGTGAGAAAATTGCAATTTTAACCAAGGCTCTGGGACGTGTGAGGAGTCACCTGTCAACTGCGTCAAACCCGCGTTACCCTCGGTTTCTAGTTTTATTTTGAAGAAACCATGGAAACACCAAAGACGCTTTAATATATTACACGTTTTAATAGGCAGGGGAACAACTGTTTTGATATATTTATTGACAGAAAACTAATTATCGTTATATAGCTCAACACGTTTAGTCTTATTGTTTAAATCTAATCTTCTTGATTTTTTGCGAGTACCATGCTTTACCATGCCTCAGAAAAAAACACTTTTGTCAAGTAGCTAACATAGCATAATCAGATGCAGCTTTATTTTTAGTAACAGTAATATAGCATTTTCTCAATCATACAATATGTTTTAAAATTAATTGCATGCCATTTATCAACTCAAGCCATCCAGCTTTCAACACACTCAAATGTATCTAATATGATAAACAGAGCTGCGTTACTTCATACTCATGACCGGAAAAGCAGTAGCAGCGCTGGTGACTGTGGCATAATAAAAGATCTGCTGCTCGCGAGGCGTATCGCTTCAATCGCTCCAGCAGCCTCGTTCAGCCCCCATAACACTCGGTCCTGCTCTGCTTCATACTACAATAACGTTAATAATCACATCCATGAACATGATTTTTTCCCCAAGTCCTATCCCAATTCTTTTCCACCGGCTGTGAGGTGAAGACCACATCTCCCAAGATTCCGCGCTCAAACATCATCAAGCTACGCCTTTGTTTTGAATAGGCCTCTAGCAACCTCTAGCGGACAGAAAATATTACATATTGCACCTTTAATTCAAAAGCCCTCCTTGTTTTTGTGCCAAAAAAGTAACTTGAATGTAGTTAGATTTTTGTTAGTTGTCTTTAGTAAATAAATAAATGAAGTTTAACTACTTTAAATTATGAGTAGCTATTTCAAAGTTGCTTCACCAACAGGGTATTCCAGGTTGCTCTTAACTACATACTGTAAATACCACCAGCCACAAGACTTTAGTGAAGACAGTGGGCTTGTAGCATAGCTGGACCTAGTGAAATGAACTAATCATGGCTGTAATCATCCTGCTGAGTTTTTCCTCCTCTTCACCTCTCCTTGCTGGCCCGCTATCCCATGAGCCCCATTGGCTCATCTCACACTGTGTAGAAAGTCTCGTGCAGGATTAGGATTAGTCAGCTTTCTTTCTCAGGACACACCCTTACACTCACCACTGAGATTCTCCTTTTGCCTTTAGATCCTTTTATCCGTTGAGAGAAGCGTCTGTTGTTGTAATTAAAGATTTGTAGCTTTGGAGAAAAAAATAGAAGCTCAGATCCTGCAACATTACCTCTGATGCAAAATGATGATTAAATTGACTCTATTTCAGTAATGTATCCTGCTCGGCCAAAATTCATTCTGGATGTTTGTTTGCCTTCAAGCACAAACTGTAGCTTTGTGATGATTCTTTA
Source organism: Megalobrama amblycephala (assembly GCF_018812025.1). Classification (NCBI taxonomy): domain Eukaryota; kingdom Metazoa; phylum Chordata; class Actinopteri; order Cypriniformes; family Xenocyprididae; genus Megalobrama; species Megalobrama amblycephala. The sequence continues at coordinate 19,093,880 of NC_063066.1, read as the reverse complement.
TGATTCTGTTATTATACTAAACAAACCAAGTGCTGACTGTGCTCTTGCAAAGTGGTTCCACAACAATCTTTTGGTATGAAACATTTCCTTTGCTCTAGGTCGCTAACACAAAGGATCAGTTTCATTCCCATGCGATAATGTGTTATTGGAAAGAATTTGATTTGTCTTAATTTCGCTGCCTATAAAACAATTAATTAAATACAACAAGGCCTGGTTGTACGATCTAATCACAGTTATTTTAGATAACCACAATAATTTTTCAGTTTAAATTTCAATCACATTTTGCCAAATAAGCCTTCAAATACATGATATTGTGTCATCTTTTCTGGTGTGGTAGGGAGAAGAAAGAGTGTCAAAAGAATAACACACATATATATATATATATATGTATATATATATATATATATATATATATATATATATATATATATAATATAAAATATTATTCAGTACACAAATATAGTCAAATGTCTTCCTTCAAACAAAATGAAGGTCTATGATTGTGGGTTTATTCAGACTGCATCATGTATTATATTATATAATGTTATATTATATTATATTATATTATATTATATTATATTATATATATATATATATATATATTATATCATATTAATAAACTGCTCAGAGATGCAAAGGTTGATCTAAGTAGTTTATTAAAGGGTAATCCAAAGACGTGATCCAAAAAACAGGCAAAGGTCATAAACATAGGGTAAACAGTCCAATACAAACACCAGGCTTGAAACTCAGGCAAACAAGGTGATCCAGACAACAGGCAGGGGTCAAAACCACAGGACAGAAAATCAATGGCACTCTCAGAAATGCAGTAGTGACACATACAAGACTTCGCAATCAATGACAGAATGAACCAGGCTTATATAGGCAAGGACTGACAAGGTAATGTGAACCAGCTGAGAACCATCAGGGATAATGAGACCGGGCAGTGAGTTCTGGGAAATGTAGTTTGTGAGGAAATGACATAGTCTATATTATATTATATTATATTATATTATATTATATTATATTATATTTTCGTAGCATTAACGTTTATTATATGGGCCTATTTTATTAAAAAAATTATTATTATAGTATATATGATTATAAATAAATAAATAAAAAAAACATATTAGGCTTACACTGTAAGTGACATGAACAAAACTCAAATCTCAATTATATGTATGTAAATTCTTGAAAATATTATGGCTGCCAATATATTAAAACAACCTATAAAAATAGAAATATATTCAATTCCAGATTTTTTTTTAGTTCCAATTTACTTGTGTGCAAAACATTTAACCCTAGGTCACGGCAGCTGCAATTAGCGCACTACATGTTGTTTTGGATGAAATGTCTGTACTAATGAGGAAGTAAATAATAATTTGTGTGAAACATAGTTGAGGAGGGTTCATTTCCTCCTCATCAAATTTCCAACCAATCATAAATGACAGAAACTACTTCAGGGTGATATCGATTACAACACTTTGTTTCATTTGTTTCCATTACTCAAATATTTTTCATAGTGTTAAACAGGTTGTAATTCAAAACTACCTGGCAATCAGTTTGCAGTTTTTCTCTGAAGGTATGTTGGGCTGCAGAATAGTAGAGGAGTCAAACTCCTGTACTTATTGTTTCTTTTTATAGCTGTCTAATGGCTGCTTTCCATAAATGTACAGTGTTGTGTAGTTTTTCTGAGGTTTTTCTTTTTTTTTTCTTTTTTTTTGAGTTTGGAGTCTATTTTTCCACTTCTTTTGTAGATCTCACAATGAAAAAAATACTCAAATTTGTTTATGAAAGATGTTCTATGACTTTTCTAAGCAATTAGTCTTGATTTTCATACCTATTCAAACTTAAATATCTTCTAAGGCACTCAAAATTTTGGATTCATGATGATGGACTGAGGTTGAGGATCAGTTGTCTCTCATCAGGAGTCAGATAGATATCTGAGAGCAGGCTTAGACTTGTCTACCTTACCACATCTTCATCCTCCCTCTGCTCTCTTTCTTCTTTTTCATTCGGTACTCCTTCTCCTCTGTCATCTCTGAAAGGCCTTGGCAATGGTTGAATTTATGGAATCTTCTAGACTGACGAGCCTGGAGGGGAGAGAATATGCAACACTGTATTTAAGAAACATGACTGGGGCACAGTTGCGTTTACGAATTACAAAGTCTGCTTCGTCCTTCAGTAGCTATTTATTTTTCTGTTTGATCTCTCTGCCAGCCTGCCTGTGAAATAACCCTCATGTAAATATGGCCTTTCCAAAAATCTCTCTCCCAGAAAGAATATGTTTGTCTAGTTGATCCTTGGCCAAGAGTGACGTACTTTACATTGGTTAAAGTGTATCATAAAGTCAGCTGAGGCATTCTAGAAGTGAGATTAGCCCTTTCTGACACCTGTAGCAAAATCGAATGATGATGTATCGACCAATACCAAATATTTTTTTCGCTTAAAGTATGAAGTATATGTATATCTCAATAACTGTTATGTAGAATCAACTTAATACATAACAGGTACTGATACAGAGGTATATATAAATTCAAATTAATGTCAAATTTAGTCACGTGGATACCACAAGAAACGGACTCATTTCATGTAGAACAAGCCCCCCATTTTATTCAAGTTCCACCAGCATGATGTAATTTGATGCTCTGGAGAGCTTGCCAAGGCTGCTTGCATGGTGTAGTGTGCAAGACTAAGTCTATTGTTTAGACACATTGCAAGATGACAGCACAACATGTTTCCCACTGGACACCAGGTTCTGCGGTGATCCTCTGAACTTCTCCATCACAAACATTTTATTCTTTGGCCTAAAGCACCTTTCTGTGTTCTAGTTGGTTCCGCATTAGCAGCATTCAATATTGCTGCCCATGGCACAAGTAGTGTCCTTCACATTTGTCACAGAACAAGGAGAACAGGTTCTTCCACACCGGCACCATAGAAAGGCGCGCTTTCTTTACAAAAGGCAGAGAGGGGTGATCAGTGTAGCAGTGGCAGGAGAGAGTAACCAGAGACATTCCCAGGGGTTTTCCTGGCCGTAGTCTGGCAGCAGGTCCGTGGGAGTGAAGGAAGAGATGCTTAACTGCTGATGGGTAATTTGGATCTCTCCTCAACGGCATTAGGAGGAAATCAAATATATGTGCTTTGACTGGAAGAAAAGAGAGCTACGGCAGCAAGTTTTCCTCAGGTGAACATCTTGTTTTGCATTTTATTTTATGTAGCCGTATTTCATTGTATGAAAAAAGCTTCTCTCTAGTGTTTGTACCATCATTAAATAAGGACCGGAGAGTATGTTTGTCTCCAAAAACTGCCTCGCTGTGACATTCAACTCTCTCTGCCTCACAGAAGGCTCTCTGCATCATAAAAGATCCTCTCGGCATACAAACCTATTATGGTTCGGCTGATTAACTTCCATTCTGTTTACTGTCAAGAAAGTTGTGAAGTGAGACTCTTTGTAGCCTTTGGGAAGCTTATTTGCAATTGAAATGCAATGCACCAATTTCTTTTATACTGATGTCAAATGAGTATAAAAGGATTTGCATTGTTTTTTTTGCCAGTACAAGTTATATCCTCATTCCCTGCAGGGACAACATTGTAATTCTAAAAACTATTGCGCAAGGGTGGTATTGTTCGGATCCATGCTTTGTGTTCAGAGACCACTGACAAGGTTTAAATCCTCCATCTCATGCTGTTACAGATGTGTAAAGTCATAATTAAAGGCTAAATACAAAGAAGTTAAGTCACAAAATACAAAGTAATTCTTATTCTCACCCTTAAAGGGGTAGTTCACCCAAAAATGAAAATTTGTTTATAAATTTGTTAAAATGTTTATCTGCTTACCCCCAGCGCATCCAAGATGTAGGTGACTTTGTTTCTTCAGTTAGAACACAAATGATGATTTTTAACTCCAACCGTTGCCGTCTGTCAGTCAAATAATACGAGTGGATGGGAACTTCTACTATAAGAGTAAATAAAACTTCCATAGACAAGTCCAAATTAACACGAAACGATCGGTTTGTGTGATAAACCGAACAGTATTTATATCATTTTTTAACTCTAAAACACCACTATGTCCAACCGCGTTCAGCACTCGTTAGTAAGGTCTGATCGCGCTCTGACAGCGGCAGTGATGTCTCGCTCTCATTGAAGTATATGCGTGAGACATCACTGCCGCTGTCAGAGCGCGATCAGACCTCACTAAGCGAATGCTGAACGTGGTTGGACATAGTGGTGTATTAGAGTTAAAAAATTATATAAATACTGTTCAGTTTCTCACACCAACCGATCATTTCGTGTCTTAGGACATCAATGTGTCGTCACGAGCCGCAGGGTTTAATTTGGATTTGTCTATGCAAGTTTTATTTACTCTCATAGTAGAAGTTCCCATCCACTAGCATTATTTGACTGACAGACGGCAACGGTTGGAGTTAAAAATTATCATTTGTGTTCTACTGAAGAAACAAAGTCACCTACATCTTGGATGCGCTGGGGGTAAGCAGATAAACATCAAATTTTCATTTTTGGGTGAACTATCCCTTTAAGTTCATAAAAACAAACAAAAATCATGTTTACATTAAAGGATTAGTTCACCCAAAAATGAAATTCCTGTCATTAATTACTCACCCTCATGTCGTCCCAAACCCGTAAGACCTTCGTTCATCTTCGGAACACAAATTAGGTTATTTTTGATGAAATCCGAGGGTATCTGCTCCACACATAGGCATCAAAGACATTGTTTCTTTTGTGGTCCAGAAAGGTACTAAGGCCTAGAACTGTCCCATCACTAAAGAACAATGTGGACATCTTTAAAAAAAAAAAAAAAAACATTTTCACACTATCTGACACATTTTCATACAGAATGATTTGTGAACTGAAAAAACATAAGCTTCTAATTTTTTTCGCCATAGACTTCCATTGTATGTGCAAAATTTATTTTCTTTATTTTTATGTAAACCAATTATGGGTCTCTAGTCACAAACCTGATTCTGATTTACAGTAATGCACAGTGCATTACTGTAAATCAAAATCAGGTTTGTGACTAGAGACCCATAATTGGTAAGATTTTTTAAATGTTTTTGAAAGACTCTCTTCTGCTCACCAAGGCTGCATTTATTTGATCAAAAATACAGTAAAAACTGTAATGTTGTGAAATGTTATTACAATTTAAAATAAATGTTTTCCGAATCTTGTTTTTACATACTGCAGAGTGAGTTTAAATCATTTACTGTGGTAAGCGACAAGATGTCACAGATCTTTTCAATAAAGATTAACTTGCATTTTAACCCAGAACATTCCTTTAAATATAATCCAAGATGATATCATGACCTTGAGCGAAACAAGGAACTGATTGTTCAGTGAAACTCTGACATAGTAAAAACTACATAAAGTGCTTATTTCCAAGAAATCCAATGCATTTTTTCAGTCAATTCAGTCTTAAAGGGTTAGTACACCCAAAATGAAAATTATGTCATTAATTACTCACCCTCATGTCGTTCCAAAACCGTTAGACTTTCGTTCATCTTCAGAACACAAATGAAGATCTTTTTGATGACAGAATGCTAAACAGCTCGATTCATATGGACTAGTTTTCCAATCTCTTTATGAAGTTTTTGAAGCGTCAAAGTGGTAATTGACCCTTCGCCAGGAGTTTGATTGACAAGCGATCTAACCAATCAGAACGCAGAATCCGCCATTTTGTCCGACAAACTAGTCAGGAGTTGGAAGATTAACCTCGGTGGACTTAAACTTGAAAAATTGTGTATATTGACATCTTTCCGCGTTTGAAACAACATTCATTCTCATGTTCATTCATGTTTATTTGATGTTATAAATGGACTAGTAGTAAGAGATGAGGTGTCATTTAATGTCATCAGAAATGTTTTTCCAAAGCTTTACCACACTACCGCCCTGCTCCAAGTCTGATAATTAATTCATTGATGCTCATCTTGGCAGATCTGGGTTGATCTTCCTCTTTAACTTCTCTTTTTCTTGGTCTTATCACAACATCCCAGTCAGGACAGCCATAAAACCATATTAATTATTACCTCCACAGAAATGTGAGGAATGTCCATTTTTTACCCACTTATCTTACTTACTTCTCATAAAGAATGTACCATTCGGCTCAGGGTGCATGAATCCCACTGAAAAGGGTCAGATAGAAGGAAGGAGAGCAGGGGTGGCTCACATGAACTCAATGAGAAAAGTAAACAGAAAAAGAGCTGTTTAAACAATAGAACCTGATGCCCCTCCTTGCCACTGACCTATTACGACATTACACTGCCTGGACTGTTGTTCATTTTGAAATTTGTTAGTTGGTACCTGTAAAGATGTAGGCTGATTTCAGAAGCATAGCATTGTTGTTATTCTTGTCAGGCCTACATGGAATTGAACTACTGCCTGCACCTTACATGTTCATTTAATGAATATTTTGTCTATTTTGATTATTCTACTGTCAATAAGAGTACAGTATTTTCCATGTTTAAATCCATACCATGTTGTTTTGCCTAAAAATAAGTGAAAATGCCAAGCAATGCCCCCCAAAAAACAGTAAAATGAGTAAAAAAGTTCTGAATATATCTAGTGATACTCAGTTATAAAATAGGAAAATATTCTGAAAAAGTCATGGAAGTTCATTGGTGAAAAAGTGTGATCTACAATTGATTAATTTTAATGTGATTGTAAACGGGGACATCTGAATTTATTTGTAGTCCAATTAATTACACAAGCCAGATTGCTGTTATATATTTGTAGATACTTCTTTTCTGCAGCCCTTTCAATGCTAATCAACCGTGCCACATAATTTAAAAGCAGTGTATCATGCATTGAATTCTTTGTAGGTGTTAACAGGCAAAGCACATCCCGGCTATATTTACTGAAAGTTTCTAAAGGTAGGTGTGAAGTTTCCATTCAGTTGCCATAGTGACTGCTGAAAACGCGTCCATAAAAGACAGACAAGTGCCCTTAAAGTTGCATGTTGCGGTCGAGTAATGGAACATCTGAATCTCTCGTTGCACTAATTTCTCATATAGTTGTTTGAAAAAGTGCTTTGGGTCAGTATTGACAGCACTCAGCAGGCGGCGGACATGGATTTGGTCTGTTAAAACAAACCTGAACAGCTCAGGTCTGTGCTGGGCACTTCAAAGCATTAGGGCTAATACGATTGAACACTCTCAGAGTGACCTCCACAAAGCCTCCTCGCAAACTAATCTTCACTACATTAACGCACATGTGGGATTTGACACCTCTACATGGCTTTGGTTCTGCTTCAGACCACATTTCCTAATTTTCTTGCCCATACATGAGCACATTTTTTGTCTTGGATGCCTGAATCAAGTGGTAATCGCTGCAATTTGTTAGATCAACCTATGTGCATTTTGCATATTGACTAATTCAAATTTGCTTTATGCTAACCAGTGTTGGGGAAAGTTACTTTTAAAAGTAATGTGATACTTTTTATGGAAAGTAATGTGTTACATTACTTTTGCATTACTTTTTCTCACCTGGTTTGCTTGTGCTATTTTTGATAAATGCAAAGGACTTTTCACATGTAAACTGAAATGAATAAGCCTTTACCATTACTTTACTAGTTATTTGAAAAAAGTAATCTGATTAACTTGCATTTCTTGTAATGCATTACCCACAACACTGATGCTAACCATGTTAACAATTCCTGTGATATTCAAAACTACAGCATGAAGCGAGTGTGATATTTCTTTAATAGAAGATATTTAATTTAATTTAATTTAATTTAAAATAGTTCCCAAAGAATCCACAGCAGAACTGTTGAGTGTCTTTGAACAACACTATGGTTTTTCGTTCTTGAATGAATTGGTGTTTTGAAAAAATTGTTTGAGTGAATGATTCAATCACTAACTTATCAAAACTTCGTTCTTGAATGAATCAGTGTTTCTTTATTTATAAAGCGCTTTTCCCAAGCTCAAGGTCGCTATACAAGAAGATAATACATAAACACAGCATCAAACATATATACATACATCATACAGTGCATACATACAGTTAGGGTTGGGTATCGTTTGAATTTGAATGATTCCGATTCTGATTTCGATTCCTTGTTTCGATTCCAGTTCCTAACAATTCTCGATTCCGATTCTTTTAAGAGGCAGGGTCAAAAAAAGTTTAGGATATTTTAAATGAGCTAGCTAACCAACGGTCTTTCTGAAGGAAATAGTCTGACCTTCTCCATCAATTTTAATTCTATGAACTTTTTACTTTTTATGAACTTTACTATGAAGAGGAAGAGGCAGCGGAGGATGGTCGGCGCAGCGCGTCAAAGACGGGGCACACATTTATTTCTACTCCATGAACTCGGAGGTGCTTTATCATGTTCGACGTGCACCCTCCTATGCACGAAACAATCTTGCTGCAAATGTTACTGTAACACGGTTCGTAGATGTGGGAAGAAGGAGGCGGGAACCGGCGAAAGCTCAACAAAACTTTAATACCAAAATAAACAAAGAACAAAACGAAAGTCCGCGAGGGTCTGCCGGCCACACAAACATAATAAAACATAAAATAAAGTCCAGGCCTGGTCCTCTCTCGTCCGTCAAGGTCGTCGCTCCTCCTTTTATGCTCCCGGAGCTCCTCCGTGAGAGACTCGAGGCCGGTGCGCCTCCCAGGTGATGCTCGTTATCACTTGCGTCACCGGCCTCGCGCCGTTCCCTCACGGCTCTCACCCGCCCTGCTCGTCACATACCCCCGTCGCCCCTCGCAGGCCGGGGGGTACTCCCGCGACTGCGCTTACTCCCCCCCCGGGCCTGTCTCGGCGGCCGCAGCACCTGGGGGTAAGGACAGACGAGACGAGAGAAAGGAGACGGAAGCAAGGGGAGCGACAGGACGAGAGAGAGAGAGGAAAAAGAGGAAAAAAAAAAAATTCTTGGTCCGGTTCCCCGACACACTGCCGCTCGGTCCTCAGCCTGCCAAGAGGCTCTTTTTCGCGGTGCCATGCGGTGGCACTGGACGCTCGGTGGACGGCCTGATCCTCGACCGCCTCCTGGCGGCCGGCGATGGCTCCTCCGACTGAGGGCAGCCGGCAGCGAGTCCCCCGTTCCCTGCTCCTCCCCTTTATGGCGGACGGCAGCAGGCTCCGGCCCACAGCGAACGGCGGCGACTCCTCCGCTCCCTCTTGGACGGCAGCCACCCCACATCGTCCCAGGAGCACGGCATCCGGGTCTCCGTCCCACCTGTCACTAGGCTCCAGCACCACCGCCTCGGGCAGCCTCTTGCGGTCTTCCCACTCCCGCGCTGCCTGAACTCCGCAGCACCGCGATCCCCTCAGCAGCGAGGGCTCTCCGACAGCATGTCCCTCCTTCCTCCCGGGTTTCGGCACCAATGTAACACGGTTCGTAGATGTGGGAAGAAGGAGGCGGGAACCGGCGAAAGTTCAACAAAACTTTAATACCAAAATAAACAAAGAACAAAACGAAAGTAATGCCGACCCTCGCGGACGTCTGCCGGCCACACAAACATAATAAAACATAAAATAAAGTCCAGGCCTGGTCCTCTCTCGTCCGTCACGGTCGTCGCTCCTCCTTTTATGCTCCCGGAGCTCCTCCGTGAGAGACTCGGTGCGCCTCCCAGGTGATGCTCGTTATCACTTGCGTCACCGGTCTCGCGCCGTTCCCTCACGGCTCTCGCCCGCCCTGCTTGTCACAGTTACATTTTGCCGAGATTTCGTTCTGTTTAGAAAAGTGAAGCCACACTTTGGATCGCCGACGCACGCTATCCATGTTCGACTCGCTCGGTTATGCCAACACTTCCGGTGGACGCTTCTTCGTTGGTGTTCAGCGGTTTCTTCTTCCAGTCGGCGGACTGTGAATCGAAACTATGAATCGAAATTTAAACTTTTGAATGATTCCGGGAAAATCGCAAAGCTAGTCCCGGTTCCAATCAATACTCGATACCCAAGCCTACATACAGTATCTCACAGAAGTGAGTACACACCTCACATTTTTGTAAATATTTTTTTATATCTTTTCATGTGACAACACTGAAGAAATGACACTTTGCTGCAATGTAAAGTAGTGAGTGTACAGCTTGTATAACAGTGTAAATTTGCTGTCCCCTCAAAATAACTCAACACACAGCCATTAATGTCTAAACCGCTGGCCACAAAAGTGAGTACACCCCTAAGTGAAAATGTCCGAATTGGGCCCAGTGTCTATATTTTGTGTGGCCACCATTATTTTGCAGCCCGGTTTAGGGTCTTGGCAATCTTCTTACAGCCTACGCCATCTTTATATAGAGCAACAATTCTTTTTTTCAGATCCTCAGAGTGTTCTTTGCCATGAGGTGCCATGTTGAACTTCCAGTGACCAGTATAAGAGAGTGAGAGCGATAACACCAAATTTAACATACCTGCTCCCCATTCACACCTGAGACCTTGTAACACTAACGTGTCACATGACACCGGGGAGAGAAAATGGCTAATTGACCCTTCGCCGGGAGTTTGATTTACAAGCGACCTAACCAATCATAACGCCGAATCCGCCATTTTGACAGTGCCATGGCTTGTTGGACAAAGCAACAGTAACTAAGGGGGGCGGGTCTTTGCGAAGGGTCAATTGGGCCCAATTTGGACATTTTCACTTAGGGGTGTACTCACTTTTGTGGCCAGCGGTTTAGACATTAATGGCTGTGTGTTGAGTTATTTTGAGGGGACAGCACATTTACACTGTTATACAAGCTGTACACTCACTACTTTACATTGTAGCAAAGTGTAATTTCTTCAGTGTTGTCACATGAAAAGATATAATAAAATATTTATTACAAAAATGTGAGGGGTGTACTCACTTCTGTGAGATACTGTACATATACACATACATAAATACATATACACAGTAACTAAACAGCAAAAACTATACAGAGGGGGGCAGGAAATACTGTTAGAAAACATAGGTCTTTAGTTGTGAATTTAGTTTTGAATGAGAATACAGTAGAGGTGTCACAAAGAGTTAGTTAGCCGAAGAGAATTCCAGCGTTTCGGAGCCACAGCACTAAATGATCTATCACCCATTGATGAAAGACAAAAACGAGGTACAGTAAGCAGTTTTAAGTCAGATGACCTAAGAGAGTGAGGAGCTGAATAATAGTGCAGCAGTTCAGATGAATAATGGGGAGCAAGTCCAGAGAATTTTATACTGAATGCGGACAGAAACAGGTAACCAATGTAGATTATAGAGCAAAGGAGTAATGTGATCAGATTTCTTGACTTGATTGATGAATCTGTCTGCAGAATTTTGAACATTATTGTAATCTAGTGATTGTTTTAGCGGGAAGCCCAATAAGAAGCGATTGTAAATTGTGATGGTAAATTGCAGTCTTTGTAATAGAACTTAGATGAGATTGAAATGTAAGTGATGAATCAAATGTTATTCCCAGATTTTTATTAGTATGAGATTTACATTTACATGAGATAAAAAAAGAAGCCCCACCACCAAACCCACCGCACGCTTTAAGGGGACTGTTAAAAGTCAGTGGGCTCAGGGGAGGCTATATGCTGATTTGGTGTTCAGGTGACATTTCTTATTATTATCAATTTTGAACATGTAACGTGTACAGTATATTCTGTTTTGTTTAGTTTGTGTTTTAGTTCAGTTCTGTTCCTGTTTGCCCATGCCCTTTCCTTGTTTGTCTCCATGGTTTCAGAGTTACGCACGTCTTTCTGCTTACTTTAATTATCCCTGTGTGTATTTAAGCCTTGAGTTCTTTCTGTTCATGGTTCAGTGTCGTCTGAGTTGTACGTTGTTGCTATTTCTCCTGAGTATTCTTGTTTTGGATTATTGGATTAAAGATGTTTTTGTCATGTTCTTCTGTGTTGCACACTTCACTGCAGCAAGATTTGACAGAAAACAGTTGTGCAGCTTAGTATATTTGCCTGCTTAATATTTACATCTGTCATTTTTGATATTTAATGCATTCTTAGTTAACAAATGCATTAATTTGATAAAAAAAGGTAGTGTGTGTATATAACTACAATTTAATGTGTTCACAACCCAGTTTACGTTTAAAAACAGAATTTGGCATGTCCACTGACTACAAAAGTTTATAAAGTGACAAGTATCAATGGTCATTGGGCACCGCTGGAAATCTGGCTGATATATTCAGTTATTCAGCTCATTAACTCTGAATATTAGCACCATATCACATGAGAGAGGACTTGGAGTGTGCTGAAGGTCTCTGTGGGGCCCTCAGGTCATTATTTTGTGATAAGACATTCACTTTCCTCTTTGCCCTCTCTGTCTGACCTCCAGTCTCTAACCCTGAAGGGGCGAGTTTATGGCGCTTTCCCAAATGGCCTTATACTCAGTGAAGAGAATGTCTGCAGTGTGCGTGCTAGTGAAAAATGAATGGTGCTTCTATGCCAAAATAAGACCTCTAAAGAACATGACGCAATCCCTATAAAGAGGGCTAGTGTTAAGTTAGGGCATTTTCAGTGAATGAAGTCGCCACCATTTGACTCATGTCATATTTCACAGAGAGTCATATTCAGCCAAATTGACTGTAGTTTGGTGCTAAATTGGTGAATAATGAAAGGGGGCCCAGTGTCACCTTAGGTCTTACATTTCCAGCAGTTTTACCTCAACAGACCTATTACTTACATTTGTAATTAGTAAACAATAAAAAGACTGTTGTTATGTTCCCATAATTAAAGGTGCCCTCGAATGAAAAATTGAATTTATCTTGGCATAGTTAAATAACAAGAGTTCAGTACATGGAAATTACATACATTGAGTCTCAAACTCCATTGTTTCCTCCTTCTTATATAAATCTCATTTGTTTAAAAGACCTCCGAAGAACAGGCGAATCTCAACATAACACCAACTGTTACGTAACAGTCGGGATCATTAATATGTACGCCCCCAATATTTGCATATGCCAGCCCACGTTCCCAACATTCTAAAAGGCATTAGACAAGGGCAGCCAGTATTAACGTCTGGATGTGCACAACCAAATCATCAGACTAGTTAAGCAAGCAAGAACAATAGCGAAAAATGGCAGATGGAGCGATAATAACTGACATGATCCATGATATCATGATATTTTTAGTGATACTTGTAAATTTTCTTTCTAAATGTTTCGTTAGCATGTTGCTAATGTACTGTTAAATGTGGTTAAAGTTACCATCGTTTCTTACTGTATTCACGGAGACAAGAGCCGTCGCTATTTTCATTTTTAAACACTTGCAGTCTGTATAATTCATAAACACAACTTCATTCTTTATAAATCTCTCCAACAGTGTAGCATTAGCCGTTAGCCACGGAGCACAGTCTCAAATTCATTCAGAATCAAATGTAAACAATATAACAGTATGCAGTACTCACATAATCCGACGCATACATGCCGCATGCATGACGAACACTTTGTAAAGATCCATTTGAGGGTTATATTAGCTGTGTAAACTTTGTTTAGGCACTGTTTAAGGCGAGCTCCGTGGGCGGAGAGCACGAGATTTAAAGGGGCCGCAGAGCATAAATCGGCTCGTATTTAATGTTGCCCCAAAATAGGCAGTTAAAAAAATTTATTTAAAAAAATCTATGGGGTATTTTGAGCTGAAACTTCACAGACACATTCAGGGGACACCTTAGACTTATATTACATCTTGTAAAAAAAACATTCGATGGCACCTTTAAGTGAGCTGTCAATGGAGGCAGCATTTTAAGGCATCAAAGAGATTTTTGATGCAAAATTTGTTCCAAAAAGCAGGGAGAAGATTTTATTTTGGCTAAATTCTAAGGCATTATCACATGTGTCCTTTGCAGAAGAAAAAAGAAATAATAATTTAAAAAAAAGAAAAAAGAAAATCCAAGATGGTGCACAAGGCAAGAGAAATTTTGATTATAAATATACTAGGGACACTGGTATTAAAGTTCTGGCCAATATATATATATATATAAGTCAACAATTATTTTCATGTTTTGATGAATAGATGACCGATAAATGCGTGATATTAAAATTAAATTAAATTTAAAAATTAAACACTAAACAAACAAAATCAATCATTTTAAATGCTACAAGTAAATTTAGGCATCACAACATTATAATGTACAGTATGAAAAGGCATATTCACTGTGGGATTTGCTAATTTAACAGTTATTAAATTGTTAGTGTTCTAAAAAATTAACTTTAAGTGAGCATTAGATGACATCAAAGATCATCTAAATAGAAACAAATATAAGGGGAAAAAGCATGCACAATTAAATATCCAATACTGACCAACAAATATTCAGTAGGCCTGTGTGCTATCAGCATACCTCTTTTAAACTAAAAGTATACGTTCAGTCTACTTTTTATGTACTTAAATATATTTAAAATTACACTTAAGTAGGCTATACTTGAAGTCTAAGTATATTTGGCCTATTTTCACATTGTACCTGTCAAAAGTAATAAAATGAACATGAAGTAAGCCTATGCTTATTTTTTTGTAATGGATCCGTGAAATAAACTTCACATTTCAGTACATAAATACTAATACATTTTACCCATTTTTTTGTTTCTGCATGTGAAATATCTTCCGGTTAAGGGTAGTTATTAGGCAGTGAGTTTGTATAATGTTTGTGCCCTCAGAGCACACTGGTCATATTCATTAATGCAATGTTATGTGGAAGGGTTCATGTCTAGGTTTGTCCATGGCCTCTGGGTAAGTGATACTAATCACGACATGGTGCCTATGACGCAACAGAGATCATTGACCAGAAAGCTGTGAGTGAATAAATAGCCCTATGTTTTTTGTTTTTGACAGTGAATGAGGGACAGCTGACTGGAAATGCCTAGTGGAATGAAATGCGTCATTTCCTGTGACTGTGCCAGAAGATCAGCCCCCTCAATACAGTTTATGGGACACCAAAGCCATTTTAAGTGTAATTTCAATTTAAACTCAATAAATTGAAATATTAGCGCTGCTTACTACACAGTATAATCAATTAAAATATATATATATTATTAATGTTAATAATAATAATAATAATAATAATAATATTAGGCTAAATTAAAACATTGCCTTAATATTAATATCACCTTTTTTAAAATATTTTGAGCAAACTGCATTGTTGGATACAGTAGGTATATTATGTTATAAACAGCAATTTTTTGGCAAACATAGGCACCCAGATAACGGATACAGAAAATTCATGCTGCATACTGCAGAAATAGTAAGAGTAGTATGGTAGTATGCTATTCCGAACATAGCCTGCTTGTCTGTGCTGGAATAAGGTTGTGCTGGTCTTTGCACAAAAAATGTGCAACAAAGCAAGAATAAGGCTGCATGAATGTTTAGAGCCAAAGAAGGAAGTAAACTTCTGATATTTTTAGAGATTCGTCAAGCTAGACAGGGAACTGTCTTTATGAGAGAGACTGCAAGTCTTAACTTGATTTTTAGAAGTATGTTTGGAATTTGAAGGATCTTTGAGACCTGCTTTAGCTTTATCTTTCTTACTTGTGCACTTCTGTACAGAAGCTATTTAGCCAACATGTATGTTTTATGCCTAGATAGTTGGACCAAATAATAGAATAAGGTATTTTGGTTCAAAAATGGTTACATTACTGAGATTTGTATAATTTAAATTAAATATTTCATTAAGAAGCTCTTACATTCTCTCATTGGCAACTTTTTTTTTTTCTCCAAATTTCACCCTGTGAGTCCTCACAGAAAACAGATTTTGTTACATTCATAATCATTATATAATGTCAATGAAGACATTTAAAACAGCATCAGAAGGAGGAAATGAGTTTCAGGTGCTCTTTAAACAAATGAACTGAACACTCGCTGTGAGGTAGACAGGCCTCTAATTAAAACTTTTCCATTGGGGGGAATGTGTGTGTGTGTGTGTGTGTGTGTGTGTGTATAGGGCCAGCCACTGGCTCTGAAGGGCCCGAATAGGCTGTAAATCATCTCAGTCTCTCAACCCACTCTGGCTGTTCAGTGTCTGAAGCAATTATGGAAAAAGACTGGATGCAACATTTTTCCTGTCCTTTAAGATTTGTGGCCACTTTTAAAAGGGTTTTGAACCCTAGCTAACCCCCCACCCTTCATAAAAACAGGCATTCCTCACACAGTTGCTATAGGGCTGTCAATTAATTAAAAATGTAATTTAATTCATTACATATTATAAGGATTAACTAATCACATAAATCACAAATAATCATGTATAGCAGTCATGTAATAATCATGTAAAAACAGTCACCTTTATTTATATAGCTTTATACATTACAGTGTTTCATAGCAGCTTTACAGTGATAAACAGGAAAATAATGATCATTGATGCAAACAGAATTCAAATCTGCTGTAAAGCATCACTAAAAAAAGACTATAGTGTCATTTTTCAGCTGAAGTCAGTTCAGTGTTAATTCAGTTCCGTTCAATAACTGTAAAGATCATCAAATGTGAAACGAGTTCAATTCAGCTATAAAGCAGCTCTGGAGAAAACAGTGATGTCATCGTCCAGCTCTGCTCAGTTCTCATCCGATAAAAGCCCCAAATTAAAATAATTAAAGCCATTACTGTAAGTAAATCATTTAATGTAGTGGTTTTGGAAAAAAACAATTATATATTTTAGATAAAGAATATACATATGAATAAATATTATAAATGTTATTTGTATATATTAGAATTTTTCACAAAATTAATTCATTATCAGCATGAACTTTATGTGCACTATACAGGACTGTAGACTTTGAAATATTCTGTTGATCTTCTAATCAAGCTGGAAATCAGTTTCCTGGTTTGTCTGACTGCGTGATTTGCCTGACTACATTTTAAAAGGAAGTATGGCTATCTGAACATAATCGTGTTTGCTACAGAGTCCTAAACTAGAAGGATATAAGGACATCAGTCAGTGTTTAAAATATTTGCATATATAGGCTATATATAAAATTTGCTATATATAAATATAGCAAATTTTAAATTTTTCTTAAATATACGCATGCATGTTTGACAGTCCTAATATATATATATATATATGTATATATATGAAACGAACTCAGTATCTACTAAAAACATTATTTCCCAGAGTCCTGACATACCCACTTACTTTCATATTCAGAGTGTCTTGTGCAGTAAGTGTTGTAGTTAGCTGATGCTGGGATGGCAAAAACAGAGGAGAGCTCAGCCACATCTCATGCATAAAATCATGAGGTGCCTCTTTGATCTCTTCATGGGTAAAATCCTGAACTTTTGTGCCACACTTTTTTGCGTCTTCTCGAACTGTTTTCATAATCACTCGAGTAACATAAGCCTGAATTTGGTAAATGATCATTTTGTTGATACAAGGAAGATCCTGGAGGGGATGCCGTGTTTAAAGGGTTAGTTCTCCCCAAAATTAAAATTATGTCATTAATTACTCACATTTGTGTCTTTCCAAACTCATAAGACTTTTAATCATCTTCAGAACACAAATGAAGATATTTTAATGAAATCTGAGAGATGCCTGTTCCTGCCTTTGCAACGACCGCTTTGATGCTTCAAAAAGTTCATAAAGAGGTTGTAATCCATATTAAGAATCGGGCGGTTTAGTCCAAATTTTCCAAAGAGACTCGATCGCTTTTTGTGATGAAAAGATTTAATTTATGCTTTTACTCACATGTAAACATTGATCAGCAATCATAAGCAGAAGCTCAACCGAACCTGAATAATGCACAAGAACAAACCTCTTCCGGAAGCTCAAACGTGCTGTGTAACCAATGAGGTTCATTCTTGTGTGTTACGCAGCACGTTTGAGCTTCCAGAAGAGTATGAATGTGTGTAGTAATGAAATTCGGATGTACTACATCTGCCATGTTGTCACTGTCATGTGACCTACGATGTCAGTTGCGTCGCTTCACCTCCATTCATAAATCCCCTCCCGTTGCCTCACGGGCTAGGAAAGTGACCATTGAATGCGCACTTCAGTATCTCGCCGGCAGTAGTAGGTCATCCAGGTACGGTTCGGCTACTATGAATGCTATGAATTTGAACACGCTACTCGGCTCACATACTGTTTTTCGCATACTATATAGTATGGAAGCAGGCATATTCGGACGCAGCGCGTTAGCTTAAAAAAACTGTTTACACGGGCTACACTGGTATGGGTATGCTCCAGCAGGAGGGTATTTATTATTTTATACAGTGAACTTATGTTGAGAAATGTAATGTTCCTTGAACTTTTGGAATAAAACAGTTTGATGTACTATAAAACCGTCCTCTAACTTCTAGGACAGAGAATTGCTTCTCTTTTAATCTGTGAAACAGGCTTACGTAGAAGTCTTAAAGGCACAGCAGCAAAAAAAAAAAAAAAAAAAAAAAAAAGTTAGAGTGTTTAACAAATATTAATACAAAAACTTTACTAAGATTATAATTGGACTTCAGGGAATAAAAAAAAAAAATGTACAGTGCATCTCCTTTAATGCCAGAACCATCGCCATAGGGGGAATGTCACAGTGAGTAAATGTTTGCTTTGAGTGAGATGCACTAGACAAAAAGGAAACACTCAGAGATGCTCTCATTGTGACCCAGAGGTGCTGAGTAGCGTTCTGGCAAAGTGCTGGAATATTTTAGGCCTTAAAGCAGATCCATTTCCTAAGCGTTGTTCAGACAAGGTCATTATATTATTTATGACTTTTTTCAGAGGGCGCTGGCTGTTTTGTTTTTTATTATTAGTTACAGAAATGAGTCCTACATGCATATGAGAAAGTTAGTGAGTATATTCACACTGAATGTGCCTGTAGAGGAGTGTATACAAACGCAGAAACACTTGAAGTCATCGTATTTTGTCTTTACGGCTGTTTGAGGCCAATAGCCTACTTTTATAGAAATGAGAGAGAAAGTTGTTGAGGTGAAATCAATATGGCCTCTTAATGAGGTGCTCTGGAAAGAGAAAATTGATTGAGAGAGCGTTAGAGAGAAGAAAAGAGAAAGCAAGAGGGTGGCACTATAAACAGATATACTGAAACCCCACTATAAAGCGTTCGGAAGCAGGGCAGCACTGAGCAAATAAGTGGATCAACCTCACTTTGAGGGAGTTTTTCTTAGTAGGGAAAGATTAGTGATTACCAGAGGACATTGATTAATGCAGCAGTATGGCAGTGTAAATTAAAGTGTGTGTTTTTTTTTTTTTTGCATTGCAAAAGCATCTGCCCTCATTTTCGGTGTTTTCGGCTCATGGGATGATTCCCAGCTTGTATCATCTCAGTTATATAACAGACTTGTGAACTTCTGTGTGTACAGTAGTTCTCATTTCTAAGACGAAAGCATGCTGCTTTTGACCCATTTTCTTGTTAGACTATATAAATGAACAAAGTGCTTATGGGTGGCTGACATTTGAAGCAGTGACAGCAGCATCATGCAGTGTGACATGCTATACTTCATACAAAACTATTTTAAACGATATTCATCTAGTTTAATTTTAATGCATAGGTTTATGGGCTTATATTAATTTAGATATTACAATTACTGCATATATAGACTAATAGTCTCAGACCTTTGGACCCCACAATTTATATTATATATACATAGGTACATAGGTCATCTTGCATTACATACAGTATATTGGTGCCAACAATGAAGAAGGGCAAAAACTCACTGTGTTGAGTAACCTATAGAACGCAGTTATATGCCCCTAAAATTCAAGATATCAGGGCAAAATTGCTCCTTTATGAGTTTTGGTTTCATATTGGTATTATTAAGCAATAGCTATCACACAAAGTAATGGGGGCAATATCCATTACTTGTGATGTTTTTGTCCCAAATGGCACAAATGCAAATGTGACATTGATTTTATACAACAGTTCAATAAATAAGAAGTTAATATTGTGTTTGTATTTTAGACACAATATTTTCTGCTTTGAGCAAATCAATCGGGTGAACCAATGATTCAATGGCCCATTCATAAAGAGAGCCATTTACTTAATTCCTAAATAAATCAGCTGTTTAAATGAATCGAATAAATGAATGACTCAAATACTTACTCATTTAGACATTTACCGCCACCTACTGGCAGTTTTAGAGTATCATTTCATTTCAAATATATTTCATATTGCCATATTAATAAAAAAAAAAATTAAAGGTATACTTCACCCAAAAATGAACATCCTTTCATAATTTACTCACCCTCATGGCCGTTGAAGCCTAAAAGTTTATAATAAATTATATGTTGAGTCAAATAAAATATTTTTTCTATAGCTACTTTTTGTAATGCCTATTTGATGCTTTTTGGGGGGTGCGATTAATTAGATTAATCACCACATCGTGTAATTAATTAGATTTAAAAAAATAATAATAATCGCTTGACATCCCTAATATATATATATATAGAAAATGTGTGTGTGTCATGTTCATTTGTGTAATAGAAGCTGTAATTAATTATTTATCTTAGTTTAAGTAGAACCAGTAAGTGAAATTTGAAATGTGTCCAACTGTTGGATGGTAAGTGGAATAGATGGATGCAACAAAACATCTTGAAATATCAAAATATTTTGCAGAAGAAGGATACAGTTTTCATATTTGATCCTCTGAAAGGTTTTTCATTGTTTTTCCTTTCTCTTCCTTCAATTTAGAGATCCCAGTGGAGCCATTTGAACCTGTAACCAATGGCAACAGCCCAGGCCCTGTCCTTGAACCAGGACCCCAGCAAAAGCATCTGTGCCGTTTATCCAACATCCTCTTTGGCATCAGGTCGCTGCGTCATGGGAAGTGTAGGCAGCCTAATCGAGAAACCAGACGTGTCACCAACCAAGAGCAACAGAGCAGTTCCTCAAGTACCAGGACGTCAGAACCACGGCCTGCTCAAGAAGGGTTTCAACCAGAGAGAGCTTCTTAACTATCTGAACATAACCAAGAAGGAACCGAAGGGCAGCAAACACATCATCTCTGGAACATCCTCCATCAAGAGAGAGCACAGGAGAGAGGAGAACGACGTCTACACTAAGGTCTACCACCGGGATGGAAAAGAGCTTGATTTGGGAAAG
The DNA here is from genome assembly GCF_018812025.1 of Megalobrama amblycephala. Lineage (NCBI taxonomy): Eukaryota > Metazoa > Chordata > Actinopteri > Cypriniformes > Xenocyprididae > Megalobrama > Megalobrama amblycephala. The sequence continues at coordinate 19,072,931 of NC_063066.1, read as the reverse complement.
AACTCACTTCCCATAGGTGGCAAGTTTGACAAGGTAAACAACTGTGAAAAAGTTATGCTTCGCTCATGTCATGTCAGAATTACAGTAATTGCGAGTTTTCAACGTCTTTGTCAAACTCAAAATTACAAGTTGGAAACTCTGACCAATGGCAGACGTAGGGAGTGTTTGGGAAACCTGGCTGAAAACAGTTATTAGTTGTGCTACTGTGTTTAGTGATGCTAGAGGTGCAGAAAGCACATACTTAAGCTTTATATTTTTCACAAGAGCATATGGAGGGGAATTAATATAGTATTTTTCAGTCATCAACAAAAACAAAGCACCACAAATAGATATATTCTTAAAAAAACATATAATAATATAAATACATAATATATATAACATATATATAACACAGCTCAACATGATCATGAATTTATTCTAATTTTGTGTAAAACCAGGATGTAAAAAATCTAAAATTAATGTTGTATTTTGCTGTTAACAACAAAGCACCAAAAAAACTAAAAGTTTAGTGTTTTAAAAAACAACTATTTTTAAGACTGTATTGATACTAAAGATGTGACAAGATATTTTGAAAATTACCTGAATGCAGTATAAATAATTAATATTATTTCATTAAGAAATGTAAAAAACGTATTCAGTAGTTGTTCACTTTGCAGAAATGTAAGGGTGAATTTAGTTAAGTTACTGACTTTTTTCCCATCAGCACTTGCTTCAGTAAGTGTTCAACAAATCTCGGAAGGAGCAGGTGCTAAAAACACACTTTACAATAACTGGATGAAAACAAGATGAATAGGTTGCTCGTTGTAGTTTCAAAGCCTGTCAATGAAATGCAGAAATCGTGACAGTCCGGCTCCATAAAGGCAATATTTCTTCCTGGGGGAAGTGTAATTTATTGATTGTGAGGCTACTCCCCCCCCAGTCGCAAACGGAAATAAATCATATAAACTGTTCGGGCCAGCAGCGTGTAGACTAACTGACTAGCCTCTGCTGGCTAAATTTATCTCTGTAATCAAATATGGTCCCCCTCAGGTGACGTTATTGAGAGAGAAACTCAGCGAAATATGGAAGTAAAAGTGGTCTACATTAAATTACTTTATGTTGTTTGGCATAGCTCCAGTATTTAAGTGTAGATCTATTCTCCTGAAGCACATGCTGCAATTGACTTATCCTTGTCATTTCACAGCCACGTTTCAGGCCTTCCGCCTTTAAACCGGTCACCCCAAAAAACTTCAGTTCCATGCAGAACCTCTACCCTCCAAGTCGGAGGAGCTAGAGAGTAGCTTAACCAACGGCATGCATCCATCCTACACCAAAGCAGCGCCTAAATCGTTGTCCACCTCTTCCTCGTCCTCCTCCCCTTCACGGCCAGGCACAAGCACCAGCAAAGGCGTGCTAGCAGCAGTCCGGGGCCTCAGCCAAGAAGAGGAGAACACGTCCGACTCGGGACACAACTCCATGAACAGCCTGCCGCCCTATCGGCCACCGTTCCGACCTCACTTGGGACAAATCAGCGCCTCTATGGGTCACATCAACCACATTGGCTCACTGGATCGCACCTCGCTGGGCTCCAAGGGAGCAGCTTCAACAGTCACAGACGTGTCCTGTCAGAGTATGGCTACGCTGAACCGCCTGCAGTGCTATGGAAGCGAGGCCCCGCCCCCCTACGAGCTGTCACACTCTCTGGAGGACGTGGTGAAGGACCTGGAAGAACGTCTGCAGGAAAAGGAGCACGAGCTACGTCAGATGAGGAGGAACTTGGATGAGAGCGAAGATGCCATTGCACAGGTCAAGAGCACATAATCTATTAAACATACACTACCGTTCAAAAGTTTGGAGTCAGTAAAAACAAAAACTAACAATCATAGTATGTACACGAAATTGAAAATAAAGCAGAAATAAAAACTAAAATTCAAAACTGTGTTTATGTGCTCCTGTAGGTTTTTGAAGGGAAGCAGCGGCTCTGGGAAAAAGAAGTGACAGAACTGAAACACTTGTACACCGCCAAACTGCGTCAGGTATCCCAGCAGTCCCAGCGTTCACAACGAAACCTGCAGCTGCAGCTGTATAAGGTACAGCAGGAACGCAACCGGCTGCAGGAGGAGCTGGATTCTGTCAGGCTGGAGTGCCAGACCCTGAAAAGTCAAAGCCCAGCGGGACAAAGCCAGAACATTAATCCCCAGCTGGAAGAAACCCAGTGGGAGGTATGTTTAGGTCAAAACTATCTGTTTAGAGCTTTGGGGATTTAAGACAATTTTGGAGGAGATAAAAGAAAAAAGTAGCCTTTAGTTGGATGGTAAAATCTATATCAGATGTTTAGGGCTGAATTTCCACACTGTCATTTTGCAAGTAATCAGAGCTGTTTGCTCAAACAGTGCAGCCAATATCTGATATATCAGTTGCCATAGTAATGACTTGAGACTTAAAAACAAAAAAAGACATTAAAAAATGTCATTGTAGAGACAGAGAGAGCGACATATGATAGAAATTTTGAATCTGAGATTATATGACAGTCTCATCACAGAGATACATAAACGACACTGTTTTCAACTAAAAACGTAAAACTTTTTATGCATTTTGGCCGTTGATTTACACGACAATGGCATTTTGGGGGCCTGAAAAAGTGCAAGTTTTTGAAAAGGATACTGTTATCGTCTCTGCGTAAACTACAAAAACGCAAATTGTGAAAACGGTGACGCCACACGCATGCATATTATGTGTTTAGTCTATAGAGTACCTCAGAGATGACGTTTTTGTAGGCAAACCCGGAAGTTAGTGCCGCATGGGTTCCCTCGATTGAAAGCCTATGCATTTTTCCCATAGACTTTTGGAAAATCACAAAAAATAAGCTCTGTGTTTAACAAAGGGTTATGACACTTACACGTTTTGTCTATCAAGATAATCTTTACAAGTTAACACAACATTTATACATTTTGAATCCTAAATAAATTCGTCAGATATAAAAAGCTAACAGTTGGCTATAAACGGACTATAGCACACTATGGTCGCGGATCAACGTCACCACCACCAAGCTTTCTCAAACTTTATTTAAAAAACAACTTTATTTAAAAACATGCTCGCTGATGATCTGTGCTGTGTATGAATACTTATCCACTTTTTCATGAGAAATGCTGTCTAAATGTAGCCTGGGTGCCAGCCCGAACCCCGCCCACAACATTTTTTGGACGGGAAGTTCGGTCTGGACTCGATCCATTGTGGAGTAATTATGCTCGGCTCCCAGAAGGCAGAGCCAATCAAATTGCCAGGGCGGGCTTTAATCGATGATGGACAGGCTATCTGCGGTTACGTAACCACCCTAGCATCAAAGAGCGCTTGGGTTGAATTGGTTTTCACCAACGATGACTGCAGCTGGAGAAGTAAGATGTTTAGATTCCGCTATCACGTCTGTAATAAAAGAAATCGACAGCGCATTAATTTTAAAAGACGAACAAAGAACCGCAATCAAGGCATTTGTCGATGGGAAAGATGTGTTTGCCGTCCCTCCAACGGGATTCGGCAAAAGTTTAAGTACAAGTTCAACATACGTCACTTACTGCGTTGCTCTGATTGGTTGTAGGTCTATCCAATTGAGTGCAGTTCGGTTTCGGTTAAGACACGCCCCATAATTCAAGTGCAATGGAGCAGTATCAGACTCACATTCTGCCTAGAATATGAGTATGACGAAGTCAGGCTAGTCTAAATGTCCTGTTTGTCATGATGACGTCTAAAGTTCCTGCCAAAGGAAGTAGTCCCTTTTAGCAACTTGTTAGCAACCGCCATTTTTTAAGACACAATAAAAAAACATTTAAAAAAATCGCAAGCGGGTTATAACTAGTGTGTTTCATGTCATAGATAAAAACGTGAAAATATTTAGAGGCTTTGTTAACCACAGACCTTATTCCAGGCGATTTAGCAAAAACCCAATAAAAAACCCCATTGACTTTAGGGCGATGGAACGGAAGTCCTAAAATGCTAACTCGCTTCCGGGTTTTGCCTACAAAAACATGTAATCTCTGAGGTACTTTATAGGCGCGTAGTGTTTCTTTACAAAGTGACATCGCCAACTACTGGCCTGCCAGCATAATACAGAGTTTATAATCGTTTTTCGCAGATACGTGTGAAAGGGGATTATTTTGACAAACGTCTGTATGGAAAAAATGCCAAGGAAAAACTTTTCCTGTTTTAGTACATCATTGTCGTGTAAACGTACCCATAGTTAATCATCACATAAAAATGTTATCATGGAATGACAGATAAAAACTACTTGAGATCTGATATGACCATTTAGAATGAAATGTATTTCCAAAAAGCAGACTTTAATCATATTTCAAACCACATTATAACTACATATGGATGTGGTTTGGATTAAAATTTCATGTGGGTTTTGCTGTTCAGACTACAAAGGCCTAAATGGATTCGAATGAATATCATAAAGACTGCCTATCTAGCTGAACAAACCACGAATAAGCCTAGCATTATTAAAACAAAGGATAGGAACTATCACTGACAGCCTCTAAAAAACAATATTTTCAAATCATATTGTGACTATGTATATTGTATAAGTTCTAAAAATAACTAAATTGTACCGATTTAATAGGTCTGCCAGAAGTCAGGAGAAATCTCTTTACTGAAGCAACAGTTCCGGGACTCTCAGGCAGAGGTCACACAGAAGCTGAGCGAAATCTTCCTCTTAAAGACTCAGCTGCACGAGGCACGTAATCAGATCCGGAGCAAGGACAGCCAGATCGACATGCTACAGATTGCCCTACAGGGTGCCCGGCGGAAATGCCCCCTGCCTGCTTTCGAGGACACTCGAGTGGATGCGGGTGAGACTGGAGGAGCCAATTCCACAGAGGAGCGTCTCAGAGCTGAACTGCTGCTGGAAAGGCGCCAGAACGAGGCGCAGACTTCAGCCTTTGAAAATGAGAGAAGAACATGGCAGAACGAGAAGGAGAAGGTGATACGGTATCAGAAGGAACTGCAGGCCAGCTACCTGGAGATGTACCACAAGAATGATGCCTTAGAGAAAGAACTGGCATTGCTAAGAGGGGGCAGGGCCAGAGTGGAAGAGGTGGAAGCAGGGGCCGGAGATGAGGTCTGGGCTTTACAGGAAGCAAAGCCACCCACTGGTCTGCCCTGGATAGAGAGGATTGAGTCCTCTGAAATTTGACTCTGCAAATGTTCTTCAGCATCTGAGATTAGATTGACGACAACAGCTCTGGAGTTTCACTTCTGAGACAATGAATAAACTATGAATAAATAATCTATACTATACAAGTTTGACCAAAAAGTGTACCAAATAGAGGCGTAAGCTGAATATTATGGGCTGTTTTGCATCACAGAAGGATTTAAAGAAATTTTGTTGAATCATCAAAACTGTTCTTTTTGCAAAAATTAAATAATAAATAATCTCAAATTTATTTTAAACACAATCTTTGCTTTCAGATCCTAAATCAGTTACAATGGTTTAATTAAAAACCGATCGATGCTTTAAATTATCTTGACTGGAGTGTTCTAGCACTATTATTTCATTGATTCTATATTTTGTGCTTTAGGTACTGAATATTACAACACACCATATTATTTTTTATGCTGCCATACTTTAAAGACCGACATCAGAAGTGTGCATTCCCTAAAATGCATGTTGCACTTTAAAAGAACAACTCATGAGCTGTCCTTTGCATTAGAAAAAATGTCAACAGCTGATCCATATAGAAGCATTTCTGCTACTATGTGTGTTGATGTGCGCTGGTGGGCTTTTCTGTTCTTTTGCCCTAAGATGTTTATATCTGCATGAATGTGAAATGAACGTTCTGGAAAGTTTGATGCCATTGTGTGCACAGGACTGTCTAAACATTTTCATTGATCATAAGGGTAAGGATAGATCCTACGTTATTATATCTTCACATAGCAAACTATACTGTGACTTGTTAAACTACTGAATTTAATCCTCTATTTCATGTATTAATTGTATAGATTTGCACTATACAAGTATGGTGCTCTTTACCTCAAAGTTGCATAAACCTTGCCATTTCCTTTAAATTGACTGAAGATTATTTACCCCTTCTGTAAAAAGGCTCTAAAATGTGTCTTCCAGTTAGTGTAAAATAAAAGTTTCAAATGTGTCTTCCAATTAGTAGTTTCTTTCACGTACACTATATTGGGCTGAACTCCAGGCCCAGGAGGAAACTGCAGGATATGCAGGAAAAACCTACAGATTTCGAATGGAACAGGAGTCCAGCCCAATGAAAAAGTTTATTTTACTTTTAAAATCTGATTTTGGTAGTAAATATGTAAAATAATTCACAATAAATGTAAACATGCCACACCATTTTTGAACCTCTGCCGAATTAGACACATCCCCTCTTTCTACATACCCGTTGCTTTGGTGTAACCAGGGCCGTAGCTAGGGTATCCAGAGCCCTGGTGCGGGTTGTTGTTGCTGTGGTTTGAAATCGCGTCACTACCTTTCGCCCTGGGTGTAACCATGGTATTTTTATCTGTCAAGAAAACATTTTCAAGTGATTTCAACTTTTGAAGCTCTCTCCAGGAATTAATGTTTTACCGATGTTCACTCTCGTCTTGCGTCTTCTTCTTTTTGCTCCATATGTGTGTTCTATTCTCTGTCTTACTATTCCTTTAAAGGGTTAGTTCACCCAAAAATGAAAATAATGTCATTAATTACTCACACTCATATCGTTCCACACCCGTAAGACCTTCGTTCATCTTAGGAACACAAATTAAGATATTTTTGATTAAATCCGATGGCTCAGTGAGGCCTCCATTGCCAGCAATGACATTGTAAATCTCAAGATCCATAAAGGTACTAAAAACATATTTAAAACAGTTCATGTGAGTTCAGTGTTCTACCTTAATATCTTATGTCTTACGGGTGTAGAACGACATGAGGGTGAGTAGTTAATGGCATTATTTTCATTTTTGGGTGAACTAACCCTTTAATGCTGTCGCAAACAGCATTGTCGAAAAAATACTCCAAATTCATCTCACGCTTCCGGCTTCCCATATATGGACAGCCCACTTACAACGTACAAAATGATTGACAGGTAAAAGGCGCCTTCTGGTTGGCTAAAAAAATAAATAAATCACATTTTAATTTACTAGGTCTGTCCTGTCACAGAGATCTGCCTGATATCTCAGGACAGGTATTTCGATAGTATAAAAAAGTTAGCCAAAATATATAAAAAATAATTAAAAAAATAAAAATACATGTAAATAAAAAAAATTAAAAACAAACAAACAAAACAAACAAACAAAAAAACATGCAAGGGGCAGTTCTGCGAAGATAGTTTCTCAGAGGAAGAATGTGACTCCACAATTCCCGGCACACCTGCACATCAGATTCAGCTTTACTGAGAGGAATTTTGTGCTTCATGGATCAGAATGGGTCATTGTCACTCGGACAATAAGGAGTCTATTCGGTCTTCAGGTAGAGACTTAAGTGGCTCCTTCAAAAGCAAGAAGTTGTTCACTGGTATTAAAAGTCTGAGAAAAGCAACAGGGCTAAGAAGTTAGATGTCGAGCGTTTAAAAAGAAATTCGAAAAATAACAGAAATAGCCTTTGAAAAAAAAAATATTTTAATTAAAAAAAATTCACATAAAACATGAAACTTGTTTTCAAAAAAGGGGGGGGAAAAAATGCTGCTGTTTTATCTATATTCATAGCTTTGCCCCCTTGGGTTCATTTTCTATCTAGTTAATCCCTTTTTTTTATGCACCATGACTGAAAGAACCACTGCTGTAAGGCGAAAACCTTTAAAGTTTTTTATAAAAGTTTGTGAGACTTAGACCTAAAACAGGCAAGAGTGGAAAATGATCAGCAAAAAATCATTTCATGCACTTTTTATATCATCTGGAGTAAAACATATCCAAAGGAATTTTTGATATGTACGTTTGGATTTTATGAGTTGTATCTCCCAGGATATGTTGCCCTATTAGGGTATAAAAATAGCCAAAGTCATCAATATTTCTGATTTATTTGATGCTAAAAAAAATGTAATATGCAAAATATGCTTCATGTATATGTCTGTGTGTACAGGGGGGTCCAGAGGCCAGGAGGGCCTATAAGGATCTTCTCTAAGGGTGCTTACCTGCATTTTTTGCTGAAAAAAAGTAAGATTAATATATGCGCTCCAAAGTCTGAATGTCCAGCACCATGGGCAGACGTGTTGGCTTTAGGTCAAACTGACAAAACGAGCCCAGAAAATTTGAACTAGGTCATGTGCCCCACATACTCCAAACAGACTCAACTATGATAATGATAACAGAATTGAATTAAAAATTCTGTCTCATGCCTCCTACAAGAGACTAAAGAGTATGTACGTTGTCTGTATAAGGGTTAGAATTAGATCCTTAATGGGAAGAAACAAACTTTGCTGTATGTCATGGTCACAATATCAAAGGCATTCTTAACAGATTTTCTTTTATTACAACAAAGACTAAGCTTTAATTGTATCAAAGCAATCAAAACAAATACTTCCGCAAGATTATAATTTTCCAATAAATCCCTGTAAATAATCTTCTGGCCATTGTAACAGTCTGATGTCTTGACATGGCAAGCCTTTACAGCTTCTTCAGTGAACTGAGGTTTCCCTCTTGTGGGAGTAAAGGGTCAACATCTCATTTAAAACAGTTTGCTGGCTATTGTTTTCAATAGTTTCAGTCAAGAGGTATTTTAATGTCCATAGCATCAACAATCAAATGGCTGTAATCTACATCAGTTTGTAGTGAAGCAAAGAATATGTCATAAACCATTAAATGGATAGTTCACCCAAAAATGAAAATTTTATGTTTATCTGCTTACCCCCAGGGCATCCAAGATGTAGGTGACTTAGTTTCTTCAGTAGAACACAAATGATGATTTTTAACTCCAACCGTTGATGTCTGTCAGTCTTATAATGCGAGTCAATGGTCACACAATTTATAAGAGTCAATAAACATGCACAGACGAATCCAAATTAAACCCTGCGGCTTGTGACGGCACATTGATGATCTAAGACACAAAACGATCAGTTTGTGCGAGAAACCGAACAGTATTTATATCATTTTTTACCTCTAATACACCACTATGTCCAACTGCGTTCAGCATTCGCTTGGCGAGGTCTGATCGCGCTCTGACAACGGAAGTGATGTCTGGCACTCATTGAAGTATATGCGCGAGACATCACTGCCGTTGTCAGAGCGCGATTTATTGACTCTTACAAACTGTGTGACCATTGACTCGCATTATAAGACTGACAGACATAAACGGTTGGAGTTAAAAATCATCATTTGTGTTCTACTGAAGAAACTAAGTCACCTACATCTTGGATGCCCTGGGGGTAAGCAGATAAACATAAAATTTTCATTTTTGGGTGAACTATCCCTTTAACCTACAACAATTGTGAACATACTATCATTCAGTGGTAATGTTTTTTTTTGTTTGTTTTTTTTAAGAAGTCTCTTATGCTCAACAAGGCTGCATTTATTTGATCAAAAATTCAAATAGTAGTATTGTGAAATATTACTGCTACTACTCCAGTTTCCAGCATCACATGATTTTCTTGGAATCCGTGATGCATTTTTTAGTATTCTTTGAAAAACAGAATAGCATTTGTTTGAAATAGAAGTCTTTAAAACAATGTAAAAGATTTTACTCTCACTTTTGATCATAAGCAGTGCATTTGCATGTCTAACATTGACAGTAGATACTAAGAGAAATGATTGCATATTAATAGATAGTAAATGATTGCATAATGAAAGACGGTATAAAATATTCTTGAGGTATCATGCATCAGAGGGCTGAAATAAGACTGTACAATCCATTCATTTATATTATAAAACTTGTGTGTAGAGGCAGACAGAAAACTCAAAAGCTGAGTATAAATCTTTTTATTATTTAGATGCAAGTATAATAAACATACTGTACTGTTAGAAGATAAATATTTACAATAGTTGCCTCGCAGTAGTTAGTAGAGAAAGCTAGTAGAGATTTCTCAATCACTGAATGAAAACTAAAACAAAAATCACTTTCTTAAACTCACAATACTCTGCTTTGATCTTACAAATTTCAGGGAGGTAATAAATGATTGTCTCCTAAAAGAAATAACAGACAACGTTTATTATCAGCACATGTCAGTGGCCACACAGCACTCCTACACACCTCTTAAAGGATTAAACAAGAGGACAGCCTTTGCCTTTCCCAAAATGGAGGGGAAAAAGAAGACATTCTCTGTGCTGGTTCACGCCTGCCCTTCGAGAATGTCATAGAGCTCCGGTAAAGTTTTTCTCTCTCTGATAGGCGATTGAGTCTCAGGTCTGTGGTGAAGCTTGTGGTGGGCAGGGCTGTGAAATTTCATTTTCATTCAATCACTGTAAAAGGGAAATTTACAAACCACACATTCCGCTTCGGCATGCACATTTCGAGATATCGATCCCTAAAATGGAACGGAACAATTAGCAGTTACATTGTGTTTAAGCCAGTGAGCATTTGATGAATATCCTTAGGGATACAATATTATTCAACCGTCTCCCTTCACCTATACAGATATAAACAGTGAACTTTACATTCATGGATTATGGAAAACACCTGGAAAGTCACATTTTGATGGGGAACATTAAAACACAGTCAGTCTACCATCAAATGTACATTAACGGGCATATTGTTTCAGTACTTTATGCTGGCAAAGTTTCAATCGCTAATGCAACTGTCTGCAGAGGATGCATTTCTCGAATCAACGTGTTTTGATTATGTAAGCAGAGGAGCCCGAAGCTGAGAGGTAATGTAAGTCTAGTCAAATCTGTGTTGAAACTATTGGTGTGTGCAAGTGTTTTCAATACATTACACATGTAATTATACTAATGAAAAGTTATACCATCACAAATCACTGCTGTATATTAATTTAAACCTTTTTTTTTTTAAACAGCAAGACACATGGCTTGGACAAAGAGGTTTCCTCTGACATCAGACCAGCGCAAGGAACAAGATCACAATCTGCACACACAAACCGTCTTATCTCTGATGAATATTCACAATGATGCACTAATCAAAACGCCATTCACTCCAATAACAGCCTTTATTACATTGGGAATAGATGTAATTTGTTTATAAATCAACAGTCACCCGTTCACCAATCCTTATTTTTATTATTCTATATCATTGTTAATATGCATACTGAAAAACCAATTCTACCACGTTCACGTGCAAAGAATCCCCGTTCATGTATTTAAATGTGATCTCAAAAGAGGAAACTGTGGATATATTCTGGCAAGAAGTCACCCACACATATGCATCACTCCCATTCGCTTAATAAAAAGTCACAAAGAAAGAAAAAGAGAGGTGTTATACCATGGAAACTTAAAAATACTCTGCAATTAAAACAAATGGAGAGGAAGCGAAATGCGCACACACATACGTACTCATAAAAGCCTGTTTATACTAGGCTGTGTTAACAAATGAACGATCCGCAAGATCTTTTCCTCATTAGGTACACTTACTGACTCAGGTTCTACAGGTATGTTGCCACCGGCCTCTGTAAACTAAAAGCTTTGGAGAGGGAGGTGGCGTCACGGGGGAGAAGCCGCCACAGAAGGCTCGTCATGCCAGTGAATGAGGTCATTCTAACTGCGGCTCCAAGAGGCCTTCAACACGTCATTCAGCTACGCTCCGAAAAAAGACATCAGAAGAAGATCTGTTTGGCATCTGATGGATTCTGCTCCATTGGACAATATGGGCATTTAAGCCTGGGAAGAGAGTTTAAGACATTGTCAGTAAGGAAAATACTACATTTATATCATTTATAACTGAAAACAACATTTAAGAACAACAATGAACCCCTTGAAATTAGTTTAAAAGGTGAAGTGACCAGGGCATTGCTATGTGGTTGTTAGTAGTTTCACATGCTTGAATGTTCAAAAAACACCTTATTCATCACATATTTTACATTGTTGCAGCACCTCTCTTCCCAGTCTGTCAGTAATGCTCTGTTTAGTTCTGGTCTCTATGAGGTCGCTCCTTTCAAAAAAGTGCTGTGTGCTCTGATTGGTCAGCTGGGCCAGCATGTTGTGATTGTTCAACCGCTTTGAGCATGTTTCGGAAATGTCATGTCCCTTACCATAACCGCGATTTTCAACACGCTACTAAAGCAACTCAACCAGGCCTCGCCTCTTTGTTTTGCACTGCCTTGGGCGGGAATTATTGAAATCAGGAATAGTGATGTGTACATTTACAGAAGAAAACTCAGGACAACAACAGGCATTTCAGGGTGCAGTGCTTAATTAACTCCCTTTGGAGTGGACTTTGTGCTTTGTAACTTTGCAGACCCTTTTCATGCTTTCATGCAATATTACACACTAAAAAAGTTGAAAATGTATAATAGGTCCTAATATATGTGACCCATTCTGGCAAAATGAGTTGGAATGTGCATGGGCGTATTTCAAGCTACAGGCAAAACAAATGAAAAATGTCAATGTCGAAATTGAGGTTTTTACAAAAATGAGTTCATTAAGCCCACTTCTAGTGATCCCAATGCTCCAAATAGCAATTGAACATCTAAAAGTATCTTTATTTGGATATTTTCTGAGAGTACCTTTTCTTTTGTCCATGAAAAATGCAGGTTTCTCTGCTCGCTTCTCGACAACTGGCGCTTCCCTCGGCACAAGTTTGGTATCGTTGTAAACATTCTAACTTTGTGAATATTAATAGTGAATTCTTGAAGGCATGAGTCTGAACCAGTTAAAGGATTAGTCCACTTTCAAATAAAATGTTCCTGATAATTTACTCACCCCCATGTCATCCAAGATGTTCATGTCTTCCTTTCTTCAGTCAAAAAGAAATTAAGGTTTTTAATGAAAACATTTCAGGATTATTCTCCTTATAGTGGACTTCAATGGCCTCCAAACGGTTGAAGGTCAAAATTAGTTTTAGTGCAGCTGCAAAGGGCTTTAAACGATACCAGACGAGGAATAGGGGTCTTATCTACCGAAACGATCGGTCATTTTCTTAAAAAAATAAATAAAAAAAATACAAATGTATATGCTTTATAAACACAAATAATTGCCTTGAAAATGCTTCCACCATTCCGCTTTCTGTATTCTTCAAAAAGCTTACGCTGTATGTCCTATGCCTTCCCTATTCTACTTACGGAAAAAACTGGTGCCGCCTTCATTTCGTAAGTAGAATGGCGAAGGCGTAGGACATACAGCGTAAGCTTTTTGAAGAATACGGAAAGCGGAAGCACTTGCAAGGTGATCATTTGTGTTTATAAAGTATATACATTTGTATTTTTTTAGAAAATGATTGATTGTTTCACTAGATAAGACCTTTATTCCTCGTCTGGTATCGTGTAAAGCCCTTTGAAGTTGCACTGAAACTGTAATTTTGACCTTCAACCGTTTGGAGACCACTGAAGTCCACTATAAGGAGAATAATACTGGAATGTTTTCATCAAACACCTTAATTTCTTTTCGACTGAAGAAAGAAAGACATGAACATCTTGGATGACATCTTGTGCAGTAAATTATCAGGAAAATTTTATTTGAAAGTGGACTAATCTTTTAAATGTGATTTTCACACTCATGCTGATGTAAACAAAACAAACTTACTGGCGCTGACTGACAGAACCGAAGTGCGCTCAAAAAGAACGCCTCGGACAGCACGTGATCCAGATATATACACATACACAGAATTACAGTATTTTAAAAAACGTGATGTGTAACATTAGATCCGTGTGGTACAGTAGGTCTTAGGTCTGTTTCATTAACAATTGTGGAATCATGGAAAAAAAAGTTGAATATATATTTTTTTCCTATAGACATGGGTTTTGACTTGGTTTGTGCCAAATATCATGGTATAACCAGGGATTTTAAGGTATGGTAACTAGGTGATTTTGTTTAGGTCACATATAATAGGGCCTCTTTAACATAAAAAGAATAACACATTTCATCTTTAAAAAGTGCCAAAAAGCTTAAGAATGGGTTAAAACAGATTCATGAAAAAGTGAAAAAATTATTTGCAATAATATGTCGATCAACTAATGCTACAAGTGGTACTGCTGGTAGCAACCACTGTAGATTGCACTTTTTAAAGGTGCCCTAGATTCAAAAATTGAATTTACCTCGGCATAGTTGAATAACAAGAGTTCAGTACATGAAAAAGACATACAGTGAGTCTCAAACTCCATTGTTTCCTCCTTCTTATATAAATCTCATTTGTTTAAACGACCTCCGAAGAACAGGCAAATCTCAACATAACACCGACTGTTACGTAACAGTCGGGGTGTACGCCCCAATATTTGCATAATGCCAGCCCATGTTTAAGGGATTACACAAGCCAGTAATGTCTGGATCTGTGCACAGATGAAGCATCAGACTAGGTAAGCAAGATGATATTTTTACTGATATTTGTAAATTGTCTTTCTAAATGTTTCGTTAGCATGTTGCTAATGTACTGTTAAATGAGGTTAAAGTTACCATCGTTTCTTACTGTATTCACGGAGACAAGAGCCGTCGCTATTTTCATTTTTAAACACTTGCAGTCTGTATAATGCATAAACACAACTTCATTCTTTATAAATCTCTCCAACAATGTAGCATTAGCCGTTAGCCACAGAGCATATAGCCTCAAATTCACTCAGAATAAAACGTTAACATCTAAATAAATACTTTACTCACATAATTCGAAGCATGCATACAGCATGCATGACGAACATCTTGTAAAGATCCATTTGAGGGTTATATTAGCTGTGTGAACTTTGTAAATGCGCTGTAATATAGTAGAGAGCTCGTTTGGCAGGGAGCGTAGGCATTTAAAGGGGCGGCGTCGAGTGTAAATCAGTGCATTGTTAATGATGCCCCAAAATAGGCAGTTAAAAAAATTAATTTAAAAAAATCTATGGGGTATTTTGAGCTGAAACTTCACAGACACATTCAGGAGACACCTTAGACTTATATTACATCTTGTGAAAAAGCATTCTTGGGCACCTTTAAATAATCAGGCATCAGGTCTAGGGTCAGTTGGGCAGCACAGATTAAACTTTAAATGTAATATAGAGTGAAGTACGCTTTATTTGAGTCTTGGTGACGCATAAGTCAGAGTCTTACTTTCCAGCATTGGTGAGTTTGTTAAGAGCGTCTCTGGATATGACATGTCCACAGATGAGCTTCATGGGTGGATTGCTCTCTGATGTCTGCTGCCTCAAGATAGGACAGGCAAACACAGAGTGATACCAGCACTTCTTCCCCAGGTCTATTTCAATCTAAACACAAATAGACACAGACAGCAGGGATGGATTAAGCATTAATGTCTTTGAAATGACCACATTTATTCATCATTATTTATAATTAGCAGATGTATCAGCCAATAAAAAGTAAGTACCATGCACATATCAGACATGTATATAATTAATTAAGCCAGCTGTAACCATAATCATGATTGTTTTTTATTTCAGTGTATTCTGTTTATAATAACTTACAACAGTCTGAACAAGGAGATGGATAGAATGTATAATTTATCTTAATTTTGGTAGTCCATTGGTCATTTGTCAGTCACATACACATGAATATCACTTTAGTTTCCATATCTCAGCTGGTCTTAAAACATGATATAGAGATACTTTTATTTTGTTGTGTAAATAATTATTTTAATCAGTTGTTTGTGTTGCATAATTAATTATCAGGGTTTAAATAACTGAACTATCAAACCACTGGCATCAGTAAATCTTGTTCTAAGTCATTAGTGGATCCCTAATTATAATGTAAACATTTCACATTACAATTCGTACAAGTAAAACATTTCAACAAAGACATTTATACATTTAAAACTTTTAGAACAAGCATTAAAGGTAAAGAGAGAGACTTACTGGCAGCTCATCCTTATGTGTCCAAACTCCGCTGCACTGTCTCTGTTCAATAACCTGTTTGATGTTCATGAGAACAGGCAGCGCCATACAGCCGGACGCAAAACTGATGGGGAAAAAGATTTTACTGTCAATACAAATTGCAAATGGTGCCTAAAACTGTAAATTCTCATCTAATTATTTACATGACGTGCTGAACAATTCATCAAAAATATTAAACAGCACAACTGTTTTCAACATTGACAATAAGAAATGTTTCTTGAGCACCAAGTTAGCATATTAGAATGTTTTCTGAAGGATTATGTGACAATGAAGACTTAAAAATTCGTACAAATTCCAAACTTACATTATGCAGACGAGTACATTATGATGAGAACAAACAGTACATTAGGCAGACGAGTAAAGCACTAAATAAACAATATAAAAATTGGGCACTTCAAGTTAAAGATTTTAAACGTTTAACTTTTAAAAGCGTGCCTCAAGAGCCTTGCGTTTTCCTCCATTCCATTGAACTACCTACTTCTAAAACTTGTATAAAGACTTGGGCCTGGTTTCACAGACAGAGCTTAGATTAAGACAGGATTAGGCCTTAGTTCAATTAGGACATTTAGGGTGCGTTCACACTTGTAGTTCGTTTCGTTTGGTTCATTTGGTCCGGACCAAAGAAGAAAAAAAAAACATTTAGTCCTGGTCCGGTTAGCGTTCAGATTGGCAATTTTATCACCGAACTAAAGGATACCGAACCTTAAGGCATAGGGATACATTCACAATGTGATTGGTCGGATTTTATGACGTATTGCCTATTTTGAGACGGAACTTACCGAACATCCAAAACAATGCTGTTTGCTGAGGTAAATGCGCTCGTTGTGTGTGCGTAGCGGTGCGTAGCCTGCATGTGATGGTATTTTGGCCAGCTGGGAACTCGTGAAGAGCTTATAAAATGTATAAAGTAGTCAAAACACCGGCGGGAATCCATCCGTCACACACACAAATGATCTGCTGCATGGAGACGCGCGTCTGATGCCCGTGAAGGGCAAACTTGCGACTATGACAAGAAAAACTGACATGCGTGAGGATTCTGTCCTTTTTAGGGTCTCGTCTTCCTGTTTTTGGTTCGGTTACATGTCTTTGGTCCGTGTTGCATTCATATATCATTCGAACCGCACCAGAGTTCGTTTGGAAGCGGACCGAGACCCATCTATGGAAGTAAATTAATGCCAAATGTTTTTGAAATAAAAAGCTTGTTGAATTGCTCTAACTGAAAAAAAATATGCATTACATTAGCTGTACTTGCATTTAGATGCACTGTATTTTTAAGGCTTGCATTTTTATGGGATGAAATTCAACACAGTCGTATATTTAAGCTGTGAATATTTCAATTAAAAATATTTCACACACATTTTCATTATTAAAAATTAAATAATTCATATTCAGATTTCAAATTTCACTTCCAAGATATTTATTCTGTTTAAAAATACAACCTATAAAATTCGACTAGCAATTTTCAGTCCATTTTATTTCACTTTACAAATTCGCTTCCACAAATTCAGTGGCTCAAATTCGGCAGAAAATTCAACATTTCACATCCGGGAACTGCAGGAAGAGCAGTAGAGTGCCGATGCATCATCTCTATCTGCTGTTAGTCTTCTTCACCAGCAGGTGTCGCTAGCGGCTGTTTAGGAAGACCAAAGCAACGCTAGTAAGTCATTCATTCATAAAAACGGATTTACAGAATTAGAGCAAGCGGTAAGTGAATGTGTGATGATTATCAGGGCCAGTATAAATGCAGAAAAGCTGATAAAGACACAAAAGCTGCATTTATGTTTAATTCAGTGTCTTTACGCTTACTTTCCCTGTGTAGCTACAGCTTTCTCTACAGTGAACAAGATAACGTTATTGCCCGATGCTGGTGTATAGATCAAACGTTAAATCTGAGATAGACATATATTTCTCTCTGTTGTTTAGTTTCCTTAACTTTGTATCGCAGCGCTGTGTTGTAATACTAGGGCTTCCCTCATCCGTCATAGCTGCCATCAGGACATATAAACTCTTAACACAGCTTAATGGACTCGTACAGTGATATAAAAGACCAAACTCGCACCTCATTTGTGATGTAGGTTAGACTATATAGGCTCCAAGAAAGCAGATACTGCCATAAAGTTGATTTGACGCTGAACGTTTGATTATGATATTCGCAAATTTAGGGACCGTCTCTAAAGTTACGACATTCTGTATTCACGTTTCTACCTTCTACCAAACTCTTGTACACACACATGCACATATACATATTCAAACACACCTCACTCAAAGTACATGCATATACTATTTCTTTTTTTATTTTTTTTACACGTTCATCACACAATTTTTTTTACTTTGTTCATTTTTTATTTTACCTGATCATAGATTATCCTGCTTATACAAATTTTAAATAAAATTTAGAAATAAAATTAACTAAGTAGAACTAATTGTGTGATGAATGTGTAAAAAAAAGAAAAAGTATATGTGCATGTACTTTGAGTTGAGTGTGTGTGTGTGTGTGTGTGTGTGTGTGTGTGTGTGTGTGTGTGTGTGTGTGTGTGAGAGAGAGAGAGAGAGAGAGAGAGAGAGAGAGAGAGAGAGAGAGAGAGAGAGAGAGAGAGAGAGAGAGAGAGAGAGAGAGAGAGAGAGAGAGAGAGAGAGAGAGAGAGAGAGAGGGGTGCATCACTCTTCGACCTGGCACCTATAGATGAACACTTCACAGGTAGTTTTGGTGATTGTTAATCATTCTCATCAAATGCTATTGAGCTTTAAATTATGGCATTTTTTTGTATGATCCAAAACAGTAGTGAAATACATAGCAATCTTTACATATTACTTGACAGTTTATTTGGAAACACTTTACAGTAAGGTTCATAATGTATTAACTAATGTGAACTATCCATGAGCAACACATTTGTTGTTGTATTTGTTAATCTTTGTTAACGTTAATAAAAATACAGCAGTTCATTGTTCATGTTACTTCACTGTGCATTAACTAAAGTTGACAAATACAACTCTTGATTTTAATAATGTATTAGTAAATGCTGGAATTAACATTAACAAAGATTAGTAAGTGCTGTAGAAGTGCAGTTCATTGTTCGTTCATATCAACTATTTAATATAAAGTGTTACCTTTTATTTTAATAAACATCAAAAATCTAAAAGGTTTGCATTATACCTGACACCTAGATGAACAATTTACAGTTGGTTTTGTGACTAAGTCATTCTCTTTAAATGCTATTGAAGGTAGAAACGTGAATACAGAATGTTGTAACTTTAGAGACAGTCCCTAAATTTGCGAATATCATAATCAAACGTTCAGCGTCAAATCAACTTAATGCCAGTATCTGCTTTCTTGGAGCCTATATAGTCTAACCTACATCACAAATGAGGTGCGAGTTTGGTCTTTTATATCACTGTACGAGTCCATTAAGCTGTGTTAAGAGTTTATATGTCCTGATGGCAGCTATGACGGATGAGGGAAGCATAGGCTGGAGCACCCACGGAAATGGTCGAGCACCCACGGAAATATACGAGATATTCTCCATTGATTTTAACCAATAGAAAATCAATTGGAGCTTTCAGACACTATCCAAACCCTTTTTTATAGTTTAATAAGACCGTTTATATGGGAATATTTTAATGGCAAACGTCGAGAGCGCATCCAAGTGATGCGCGAGCACAAATGGCTCTTCTCTCGATCAGATACATGAGCGCGCTCAAACACTCCTTGCATCAGATATCAGCGAGAGCATGACTCGCGACAACGCTCGTGAAAAGAATGTGCTTTTTGGGTCGAAATTGTCATATTGCTGCACAGATATAATGCAAATAAAACATCAAGTTGACGTTGATTTGAGTTAAATAAGAAGCGAACTAGCGCTGAAACGTGTTGTTTTTGAAATCATGCGTGGCTCGCTCATGTAAGTTAGTCTTCTGACATACGCG
This sequence comes from Megalobrama amblycephala, assembly GCF_018812025.1. Classification (NCBI taxonomy): domain Eukaryota; kingdom Metazoa; phylum Chordata; class Actinopteri; order Cypriniformes; family Xenocyprididae; genus Megalobrama; species Megalobrama amblycephala. The sequence goes on along the minus strand of NC_063066.1, from coordinate 19,053,117 downwards.
TCAATCTATCGCTTGACTCTTCTTTCCAGGGAAATCATTAACAAAATGCACACAGACATGTCCCTGCTCTTGATATACAAACATTAATTAACTTCTTTGAACTTTATGAGAGAAAAAAAAAACGATATGAGGATAGATTCGAACCACTGATAATTAGAGCACGGCTGGACCTCTGACTGTATTAACAACATTTCTACCACTACACTATTAGGGAACACGAAAAGTAAGTGCGGATTTATATGTAATATAATATGAATGTAATGGGGGGGGGGGGGGGGGGCACTGGGCACCCACCGGCAGAAACATAAATCGGCGCCTATGGGAAGCCCTAGTATTACAACACAGCGCTGCGATATAAAGTTAAGGAAACTAAACAACAGAGAGAAATATATGTCTATCTCAGATTTAACGTTTGATCTATACACCAGCATCGGGCAATAACGTTATCTTGTTCACTGGAGAGAAATCTGTAGCTACACAGGGAAAGTAAGCATAAAGACACTGAATTAAACATAAATGACTAACAGCAGATAGAGATGATGCATCGGCACTCTACTGCTCTTCCTGCAGTTCCCGGATGTGAAATGTTGAATTTTCTGCCGAATATGAGCCACTGAATTTGTGGAAGCGAATTTGTAAAGCGAAATAAAATGGACTGAGAATTGCTAGTCGAATTTTATAGGTTGTATTTTTAAACAGAATGAATATTTTGGAAGTGAAATCTAAAAGGTGAATATGAATTATTGAATTTTTAATAATGAAAATGTGTGTGAAATATTTTTAATTGAAATATTCACAGCCTAAATATACGACCATGTTGAATTTCATCCCATAAAAATGCAAGCCTTAAAAATACAGTGCATCTAAATGCAAGTACAGCTAATGTAATGCATATTTTTTTCAAATAGTGCAATTCAACAAGCTTTTTATTTCAAAAACATTTGGCATTATTTTACTTCCATACCCATCTTTTCAGCGGTCTCGGTCCGCTTGTTTGGTGCGCACCAGGGTTCGGATGGCAGCGTTCACATATGTTCAAATGAACCGCACTAACCGAGCAATCGCACCAGGGTTCGTTTTAATCGAACCAAAGATGACAAGTGTGAACGCACCCTTAAAGTAATAGTTCACTTCAGAATTCAAATTTCCTGATAATTTACTAACCCATGTCATCCAAGATGTTTGTCTTTCTTTCTTCAGTCATTTGCTGTTAAACGCAGCTGTAAAGGTCTCTACACAATCCCAGCCGAGGAATAAGGGTCTTATCTAGCAAAACAATCGGCCATTTTCTAAAAAAAAAATTAAAATAAAATTATGTACTTTTTAACCACAAATGCTCATCTTGCACTAGCTCTGCGATGTACCATGCATTACGTGTTCACGTTGGAAAGGTCACGCGTTAAGTAGGAGGAAGTACCGAGCAAGTGTTTACAAAGCGAACGTGCAAAGACTAAGTGAAACGCCCTTTACAAAAAAACGTAAAAAACGATGTTTTGAAGTTGAAGAAGAAAATGAGATTTGAGAGTGAATGAGAGTTTTTCGTCCTACCATGGTACTTCCGCCTACGTGTGACTTTTCCAACGGGATTACTGATTACGGAATGCGTGGTGCATCCAGAGCTAGTGCCAGTCGAGCATTTGTGGTTAAAAAGTATATAAATTTTTATTTTTATTTTTAGAAAATGACTGATTGTTTCGCTAGATAAGACCCTTATTCCTCATCTGGGATAGTGTCCTTTGAAGCTGCACTGAAACGGCAATTTGGACCTTCAACCCGTTGGTAGCCGTTGAAGTCCACTATATGGAGAAAAATCCTGGAATGTTTTCATCAAACACCTTAATTTCTTTTCGACTGAAGAAAGAAAGATGTGAACATCTTGACATGGGGGTGAGTAAATTATCAGGAAATCTGAATTCTGAAGTGAACTAATCCTTTAAGCAGCTTTAGTAAACATGCCTTAGAAAAACACATTACTGGTGTGAGACAAAACAATGGCACTGACATATTTTAAGATATTGTCAGGGGTTGACATGAATTAATTCAGAAGTTCTGCAGAAGGCCTGACATCAAAGTAATCATTGGTTAGGGCCCGTTTAAAATCCTACATGATTTTAGGACTTGAAAGAGCAGACTGTAGACGTTTTTCTGACCTGACACTGAGTGGGGACTCCACAGAGAGTCCAAGCAGGGCGCAAGCGTCCCGTGTGAAGATGTTACAGATCTCTGCCCACTGATCCGTCTCCAGCAGACTGCGGTACGGAGAGTTCTCGATCCCATGGCGGAGGTACACTAGACTACCCATTAAGATCTGAATATCTACAGAGCACACACAAACAAGGCTTTGATATCATCTCAGACTTTGTTCATTACAATGAATCTGGTAGTGTACTACAGCTGTCAATCTATCAAGAACTTTAAAAATGAACAAAACAACTGCTTCAAGTAACATGACATTACTGGTAAAGCAGCCTTAAGGGTGATTTGGCTCCACCCACATGTTTACATAAAAGCCTTGTTGAGGTTAAAGAGGCCGTTTTTCATCTATTCGGGACTGAACCTTTCCTCACCTCTCTGATGCTGTGAGGCAAACGGTTGGAAATGGCGTGCATACTGTAAAGCTTCCTGCTGCTTGCTGATGCCCCCGTTGAGCAGGCTGATGAAATAGAGTCTGTGAAGCTTGAACTCAAGAGTGCTGTTCAGATCCAGCAGCCGCTGACGGTTTGTCACCGCCCACCTACCACAGCAATCATACAACCAAAATAACCATTAGAACTACTAACCTGAAATCTACAGCAACAAACTAATATTTTAAGTCACACCCCGTCCAATTCAGTGTTCTCAAGGATTCCAGGGTATGTTTAAAGACTGTGTATAGATACACTACCATACAAAAGTTTGGGGTCAGATCGAAAATAGAGTAAAACCAGTAATATTGTGTAATATTTTTACCATTTTTACCATACCCCAGACTTTTGAAAGGAAGTGTACATGAAGATAAAATAAAAAATAAAAGTGGGCAGTAGAAAGCAGAAGGATGGGACACATACTCTAAAGCTGGTCTGAGATCTTGTGTTCTTAAAGCCTCTAAAATGCGGTTGAGCTCCAGAAATGGCTGTTTCATGCTCATGTCGATTACTACACCAGACTCCTGTGAAGTTAGATTGAAACACTCAATGTTATTGCCAGGATCAAATTGTCAACAAAATACAAGCACTTATATATCCAGAGCTTAACATAAATGTGAAGTACATCAATGTTTACAGAAATTAATACTAATTTTTACAGTATTTTTGAAATAACACAAAAGAAAAGCATACCTGGCAGAGGTCCTCTGCAACGCTCAGCATGCCTTGTCGATACAGGTGTTCTACGATAGTTTCACTGAGGTATTTCTGCCTCTCTGGAGAGTCCCAGACATTTTCAGCTACAACTGCACTCACCTCCGCATCAAAGTTCTGGACAAGAGAATGCAGCAATTAAAAGACACATTTCCAACCACATATTATTTACTATGGTAAAGGCTAATTTTATCATCAATGTAGTACAGAATTTGAGCTGTACTTTGTCACTTTTACCAAAGAAAGAAGAAAGCAATCAGAAACTACTGTGAAAAGAGACAAAGGGACTGGGAAAGTCAAAGGCATTTACTTGGAGTGAAATTTTAAGTTAATGTTTCAATAATTTAAAGGTGCCCTAGAATTAAAAATTGAATTTACCTTGGCATAGTTGAATAACAAGAGTTCAGTACATGGAAAAGACATACAGTGAGTCTCTAACACCATTGTTTCCTCCTTATATAAATCTCATTTGTTTAAAAGACCTCTGAAGAACAGGCGAATCTCAACATAACACCGACTGTTACGTAACAGTCGGGATCATTAATATGTACGCCCCCAATATTTGCATATGCCAGCCCATGTTCAAAGCATTAGACAAGGGCAGAACGTCTGGATCTGTGCACAGCTGAATCATCAGACTAGGTAAGCAAGCAAGGACAACAGCGAAAAATGGCAGCTGGAGCGATAATAACTGACATGATCCATGATATCATGATATTTTTAGTGATATTTGTAAATTGTCTTTCTAAATGTTTCGTTAGCATGTTGCTAATGTACTGTTAAATGTGGTTAAAGTTACCATCGTTTCTTACTGTATTCACGGAGACAAGACTGTCGTTATTTTCATTTTTTAAACACTTGCAGTCTGTATAATTCATAAACAACTTCATTCTTTAAAAAAAATCTCTCCAACAGTGTGTAATGTTAGCTTTAGCCACAGAGCACCATCAAACTCATTCAGAATCAAATGTAAACATCCAAATAAATACCATACTTGCGCGATTAGACATGCTGCATGACAAACACTTTGTAAAGAACAATTTTGAGGGGTATATTAGTTGTGTGAACTTTGTTTATGTTGTTAAAGGCAAGCGCGAGCTCCGTGGGTGGGGAGCGTGAGCATTTAAAGGGGCCGCAGCCTAAATCGGCTCATATTTAATTATGCCCCAAAATAGGCAGTTAAAAAAATTAATAAAAAAAAAATCTATGGGGTATTTTGAGCTGAAACTTCACAGACACATTCAGGAGACACCTTAGACTTACATTACATCTTTTAAAAAGACGTTCTACGGCACCTTTAACATATCTGTTAACATATATGTTCATGGTTCTCTGATGGCAGACAATGGTCACATGGCTGCAGGTAAACATAAAATATTAAAAGTGTTTTATTTTAATTTGATTTATTTTAATTGTACATTATTTATTAGCTTTCAATCAATCAAGAACGGTCTGCAGTTCCCTCACAAAACTTTTAGGTGTTTGCAAACCCCAGTTTGGGAAACCCTAACTTAGATAAATTGTTGTTGTGTTTAATGTGCTGTTAATATTTGATTTAATTAAACTAAACAACAAGACAAACAATTAAGATCTCGAACTCTTACTCGGTCAATCGCTTTCCCCACTTTCGACACACTACCATGGATGTCCTTATGCCTTGAGGCGAGCATCTGCACAGTTTCCTTGATTTCCTTACAGCACTGGGCCATTGTTTGATGGAGCACTGACAAATCCGCATCTTGTACACCTAGAGTAGAAATGGAGTAGAATGAAATATAACAACTCAGTGGACTTTGATCTGAACAGACATATGCTACTGTGACTCATCTATGTAACAGAGTTATGCTTATGTAACCATCTACAAACGTGTGGGCTAGAGGTTATACAGCTAAACACAGTTTTTTCAGTTTTTACATGTTTGTTTGCACTGCAGGCTATTATTTATGCAGGCATCTAAAGTACACCTATTGTTCCTGACTTAATGTCACTGAATTGGGCTTTTTCAAAGCTGAAAAAGCACTTGTTTGACTTCCTCCTCCTCCTCCTCCTCTTTAGACTTGTTTTCATTTACAAGCATTGACATATGAGTCACTCTCTCCCAAGATGATAACTAGCTTTCAGAGCTAAAAATAAAAAAAAGTACCACTATACTACAAATTTACCATTTTGCAAATTTTCTTAAGTGCTGACAAGTGTTGTGAACTAAGGACTACAATGATGTCAACTCAAAATGGCCGCCCTCAACCTCTGAATCAGGCAATAGAGAGTCTGCAAGGGTGAAGTCACAGCAGCACAACACCAATCATTTAATGTTATTATTTAAAAAAAAAAATCATTTAAAAAGACACTGAAATGTTAATTTTAATTTATTTTTAAAAATAGCTTTGAATTGTGCAAAATTATCACAAATTAGTATTGATGGTATGGAATCTTTTTCTATTGATATATGTCTCTTCATTTACAATCGGTAAATGTCAATTGTCAAATGTCAATTTGGCTCCAACAACTCCATGGAAGCCCACTATCAACATAAAAGTGGCTTGCTTTTGTAGCATGGTTTGATGGTCAGTTGGAAAGTCAATGAACTGCCATAGAGTAGTCGCCAAATGTGATGTCCAGCCATATGAAAATTGACATATTCAACCTTAATTCAAATATTTTCAAAAATGTGTTAAAAGATGCAAGCATATCGTGTAGCTGTGCTTGGAGTCAATTGTTTCATGTGTGATAATGAAATTTCTAATTATTTCAAATTATTTTTGGCCAGGCTGTCATGCAAAGAAATTATGAACACATGCAAAAACAAGAGAGAACCAATGGAATATTTAAAACTGATTATGTTGTAGTCAATGTCAGTTTTCTGAAATCTGTAGCTGTAGATTTCCCTTTTTTGCCCAAAATTGTCAGATAAATACCTTTGCTTAGTTTAGTGTTTTATCCTTCCCTCATATTTTAAAACATTTAAATAATATAAACATAAAAATAAAAATATTTTCCTCATAATTTGATGGTTTAAGCAAAATTGTAGGGTCATTAAAAACAAAAAAAACAAAACTGCACATCAATTTTGGCCACTATGTTTGGTGTGCTAAGTTTAGCAATAGCACTATTTAAGAGCCTGTTCACTGTGGACTGATGGGTCAGAGTCATCACCGGTGCACTGCTGCATTCTTACAGTCACCAAAAAAAGTCATTACTATTTAATTTCTACAGTCACAACATTGATTTGTAGCGTGGGAGAGGTAGTTACATTTAAAGTTATAAAAAGTTTATTCAAAGTCATTAAATGTATTAAAATGCATTAAACAATTATTAAAGATGCTAAAGAGGATGTTTTGTTTTATACATTTTTGCAATATTACTTGAAACTGTCTTTACTAACTGATAAAAGACTATTTATTAGGTGCACTGAAAGTAATAATATTAATATACATCATCTGTGCATGAGGTAGGGCCTTAAAAACGTTCATCGCGTAAACGATTGGCCCTCTGGCTTGTTAATCACTGCCATTACGTTCCTTGTGAGAGACGTGCGCGGATTGGCCCTCTGGCTTGTCAATCACTGCCGTTACGTTCCTTGTGAGAGACGTGCGCGGATTGGCCCTCTGGCTTGTCAATCACTGCCATGACGTTCCTTGTGCGAGGCTGCGCTCTCCAGTAACTTTCCACACTCCACAGGCGCTGCATGCAATGTTTTTGTCAAGAGACAGGAGTAACAACTGCAGATTATGAGTTACCTGCGGTGAGTCCGACATAATGAATCCACTAACACAACACAGCGAATGCCGGTGGTAAACACTCGTGTTCAAATACTCATGCACGAGTTTTGTGAGGCGTTCCCTCGAAATGAGCTGTGAAGGAGGGGGGTTGTTCTTACGCATGCGCTCATTTCAAAAACTCACTAACAGTGTTTGGTTTCTCAGTCGACGAAAAGATCCTCTCTATCACCTTTATTTATAAAATTATCACATTTATTTAAAGTTATTACATTTTTTATTAGGTCAGTTACAAAAAGAATTGACAAGCAAGTTTAAATCGTTTTATCAACTCCATGTCATCATATAACTCAAATACATCATATCTTTATTGGAGAGTGTGTGTTTCCTCTTCTTTACTGCCATCTTGTTACTCCTAACTAGGTTAGGAGACCTCTGCAGCTCTCCTAAATAATTTAGGAGCTGAGACCTAGTCTTAACACTTATGAACCTCATGAAACATACTTATTCTTAAGTCTAGGAATAAGAATAAAATATATTATAATACATATTATAATTTATGCAGTGAATTTATTTATTCAATTTCTGTAGGCTATATTACAGTAAATATGAATATGACATTTATTATAAAGGGGAAGATTGTTTTAAAGATGCAATATGTAATATTATTGCAGTAAAATATCCAAAAACCACTAGGCCAGTGTTATATATTTTGTTCACTTGAGTACTTACAATATCCCAAATGTTTCCAACTATTTGTAAATCATGAGAAAATTGCAATTTTAACCAAGGCTCCGGGACGTGTGAGGAGTCGCCTGTCAATTGCGTAATACCCACGTTACCCTCGGTTTCCGGTTTTACTTTGTAGAAACCATGGAAACACCAAAGACGGTTTAATAAATTACACATTTTAATAGACAAGGGAACAACTGTTTTGATATATTTATAGACAGAAATCTAATTGTTGTTATTTAGCTCAACAAGTTTAGTCTTATTGTTTAAATCAATTTTCTTGATTTTTTGTGAGTATCATGCCTCAGAGAAAAACACTATTTTGTCAAGTAGCTAACATAGCATAATCAGATGCAGCTTTATTTTTAGTAACAGTAATACATAATTTTCTCCATCATACAATACGTTTTAAAATGAATTGCATGCCATTTATCAACACAAGTCATCCAATATTTATTATGTTATTATAAAATGGATCTATCTTACTGCAGTGTGCAACAGTGTCTCACAGCAGTCGCCGAGCGAACGCACAGAGTAATGTTATAACGTAATTTTCAACACACTCAATGTATCTAATATGATAAACAGAGCTGCGTTACCTCATACTCATGACCAGAAAAGCGGAAGCAGCGCCAGCGACTGTGGCATAATAAAATTTCCGCTGCTCGCGGCGTGTTGAACAATCGCTCCAGCGGCCTCGTTCAGCTCCCACAACACTCGGTCCTGCTCTGCTTCATACTACAGTAACGTTAATAATCGCATTCCATGAACATGATTTCTTCCCGAGTCCTATCCCGATTATTTTCCACCGGCCGATGAGGTGATGACCACATGTCCCAAGATTCCACGCTCAAACATCATCAAGCTACGCCTTTGTTTTGAATAGGCCTCTAGCGACCTCTAGCGGACAAAATTATTACATACTGCACCTTTAAGTTCACTTAAATTTACTTCAAATTTTTAAATTAAATTCTCTTAAATTGTTTTTTAAAGCCTAATGTTGAAAATGATAGCTTGTAGTTATACTGTAACGCTGAATGTCTATAATTAACATTTAAAAATAAATAAATATATAAATAAATACAGATATCAGTACCAGTATTAGTGTCAATGATACTGGCCTTCATTCATAAAAAAGATGCCATTAAACAAATATTTAAAATATACCTTCTTTAAGTTGTTTCGACATTAATTTGGAGAGAAACTGTGAAATTATTACAATATAAAAACGCTAAAAACTCCAATGTTTTTAATTGTGATTATCGTGATTATTTACAGGAAAAATTACTACGATTAATTAGTTAATTTATTAGTTAAAACTCTAACAAGGACACCTTAAAATAAAGTAACCACACATATATTCTGCTCTGTGACATTCAGATGAATCACCAAGCCTTCATTTCAGTCACCAATAGCTGTTTTGTTGCCTAAGGTATAAATACCAAACTACTAGAGGCTCATATTGCACCAAAGCCCAAATTATGGAGTCCAAGCAGATTCTGAGCTCACCGTAGGCAACCAATCGACTCCTCAGCTCACAGACGTTCCTCAGGAGTTCATCCAGCCGTTCTTCTGACTGATGCCCATATGTGACAAACCTGTGTAGCACCTTCTCGAGCTCCCGTTCCACGCATGCACACTGCTCCATCAGCACAGCCGTTACAGCTTACACACACACACAACGTCCTGCAAAACAATAGAAAATAAAGTCAACAAAAATATACAGATTACACACCTACTACATTAGATGTGTAATCTGCTACTATTACTACATATTTAGGTTGTTCATTCCAATCATCTGGTTTAGGTTGGTATGATGGAAATATTAAATTGTAAATGTAACCAAACTAATTTCAAGGTAAATAATTTAAATGAACAACTTTAATGGAATTGTTGCATGACTGAGTGCTGATTAAATCAAGCCAATGGGTCAGTAAATGCATTCCAGGGAAGACAAGATTGCCAAAAGTCAGAGTGACACCTTTTGTAAAAAAAAAAAAAAAAAAAAAAAAAAATTACATAAAATCTAATATTTAGATTCCTAAACTAAAGACATGCAACAACAATGTTCTTCTAAAAAAATAAACGGATCACTTACAAGATACAGTTCCAAGAATTTAGGTTCACAGGCCTGTTGTCATCAAAACAAACAGCCTATAAAGACTGAAATGCTTTGCAACCAGTTAACCTTAATTGGAATTAAATGTAACACTAAAAAGCAGTACTGTATCAATGCATAATTAAGTCTAAAAAAAAAGTCTGAATGAAACTAAGCATGAATAAACTACTGTGGATTTCTCAGTTTAAAACAAATGTATAAAAAGTCTGCCGGGGTCAGGGTTATACAGCCCAAACACTGCATAATGATGGAGCTAAAATAGCCAGCAGCTATCAATCTGAGTTTATTTCAACTGTTTGAGTGAGCCACTACAAAGACATTTATGTCTACTTAAAGAAAACAGTAAAAATATTTGAAATTGTGCGTTGAAATTAGATACTACACGATCAAAACAATCAGTTAGCTTGTTAGCATAACCGGGATAACATCTAGCTATTACAATGAGTCTAAAACTCGCAAATTCAACACGTACTTTGACACTAACGATTGTAATTAAATCATGTCAGTCTATTACTGACCTTAAACAAATTTTAGAAGGCTGTGTCAAACGCGTAAATTAAATAATACATGATGTTCTTGCCTGTTTTGACACCACTTCACCAGCAGACGTCCCTGATGCGATGCAGTGAGTCTCTTCTTCTCGAGTGATGTGTTTGACGCTGTGCTGCCACCCGCGGCCTGGAGGTGTAAATGGATTTACCTCAATGGTAAGATCAACAAAACACAAACTCTTTCGATTATTAGATGTGTCTATAAAACCAGAAACATATATAAAACAACAGATTGGAGACCAACAAAACCAGCAAACAAGAAATGTTCTAGTATAAAACAAATATATATGAAGCTGTAATTAACAAATATATGGGACAATACGCTTGTACTCCGGGACTTCATTTATATAAAAATATGGGGGACTAGTATAGAGGATTTTCACAGGACCCATTGCAAAATATTGTATCGCATAAGCTCTTTACAACTGAGACTCAAGTTTTATTTATGGTATGTAGATGCTTGCTGGTCTTTTTTGTTAGAAAAACAAGAAAAATATCTAGGAATGGTAACATTTACACTTTTCTATATGCGTCTTTGACTCTTGATTTTGTAATTTTTTGATTGATGACATTTAAATGTCACTACTCTCTGGTGTGATCTACATATATCCAATAAGGACAGTTGATTTTGTTAAAAACACACACACACACACAAAAAAACAGTAAACTGGTGTCTATTGTAAAATTTTACTTATAATATTTATTATGCACAAGGTACAGTACAAAATCATGGGTCTCTAACATGGCAGCAATCTTTTTGCCCAAATGTCCTCAGGAAACTGTCATCTGCATTTTGTCCTCTTCATGGTATCAAGGGAGCGCTGAAACACAGCAGCAGATTTAGCAAACATACAAGAAACAAGGAACACAAAAATGTGTGAAAAAGATTATACAAAGTCCATAAATAGAGAAAGACAATAAACATGACTTTGAAAGTTACACAGAGCTAAGAAAACAGAAGTACAATGGTCAATGATGATGATGATGAAGATAAAGAAGAAGAAAAAAAAACTTTTTTAAAAAGCATCTGCATGATTAGGTTGCAAAAAGAGCTATAGAACCAGAAATAATGAGTGAAAGGCCTAAAGGCATTGAAACATAAACCAATATGAGTGATGGAACATAACTCCTTTTTCAAACATATTCTGTTAATACAAACATTACTTCATTTTATGAGGCAGTTTTTCAATCAGGGATTGTACCTGGTGCACAATGATATTGCAAACAAAAGGTGCTTTTATAATTTGACAATAAAGTGATGGTGAGAGAAATTTCAATATTTATAATCCAAATTGGTATGGTTACAAAAGTTAAACCATAATATGACTACTAGAAACAAAAATGGGTTCTAGTATGATATTTTTTATTACAAATAAAAAATAATTTGGGGAAAGACAGCATTTATTTGTCAAAATATGCATTTTTAAGGGGTCATCTGCATCCCTCAAACATTATTGCATATTATGATCGCTTCAATCTGAATAGAGGGTGACCAAGCAGCCGCAATGAACTTACATAATAAGTTTCATCAGCCAGTTTGTTGAATGAGTTTTTAGCTTGGAAATATTAAACGGCAAAAAATAAAAAAGTTACGGGTTTCATGTATATAAGTGACGTTTTGAGATTTCTCCCGATCTCTGAAAGAGTGCAAAACATTCAGAGGCACCTTTTAAAGTTTACCTGCTCATAGACACATACAAACAAGACTAAATTTCTCTGACATTCTGAATGGATAATGAACGAGGCATCTGAAGATTTTGGACCAGTATTTTGAGATGGTGGTTGAACTGAAGCAACTAAGGGAAGTAGAGATAGGCCTTGTGTAACATCCATCTTATCTAAGTACAAACTCATCTTTCCTAAAAGCATCAAGACTCAAAGGCCACAAGCATGGAGAACGAAAGGTGATGCAATCACTCCTCTAGACTAAAACTTAAAACTAAAAGTTTCTTTAGTTTTGACAATTTTCTGAGAAGTGAAGTGAAATGAAAGGTTTCACAAAAACACAAATGCAACACAAAGTGCATGACTGAAATCACGCAGGTTGATGCTGGGTATGTCACACTTCCTTGTCCTTTTTTGACAGTAGCACTCTTTTTTTATTATTCACAAATCAGCTGAAAAGATTTACTAGGACTCCTATTATTCATTCTCATTTAGCCACTAGGCTACACTAACAGACAGACATTTCAAGCACCGTGACCCGTGGAGCGTAAAGCCGTATTTGGGCCTGATGATGTAGCTATGTCATTGTAATCACATGGTAAAGGGTCTGCTGCTTTGGGGGTCTGCGCTTTCTTTTTTTGTTAGAAATGATCAGACATGTTCTTAAAAAAACCAAATTGGTTGGTCAATGAAGTGTAATCAAAATCTATGCATGGCAGATTTCGTACGCAACACAGTATGGTTTGTAGTGCCCCATTTCAAGCCCCCATGAGGTCATCCTTATGTGTAGATCAGAGAATGTAAACAAGTCAAAGAGGAAAATAAAAAAAAAAAAAAAAAAAATGCACAAAAGAGCACCAGACACTAATTATATACCAACAAAAGGACTGAGAAGTCACAGTCCCACAGCACCAGGTTCAACCCTCTTTATGGACTTTTCCAAGAGGACTTGGGTTAAGAAGGCTTAAGAATGATGCACATGTCCATCTTTCTCAAAAGTTGCTTTGCATTCAGCTGGGCACCGACTGGAAAAACAGCAGCTGACTTTCCCTGCAGGTCACCCACTGTGTCCGCCATCCTCATCAGAGAGAGAGTTTGTGTGTGCATGAGATGGATGTCTAGCATGAATGTAGGAGAGCTCACTTTTCTCCTTCAACAGACTCATCCCATGATGATTCCTGGTCATCCCCCTCCACTTCCCCTAAGTCCTCATTGCCTTCAAATTCATCATCTGCATATTCATCTGCCCAGTCGTCCATTTCTTCAACATCATCATCATCATCATCATCATCATCATCCTCCACAACCTCAAGGTCTACATGCTCTCCCTCATCCACGATCACTCCTTCCACCACCTCGCCTTCATCGCTCATATCTTCCTCCTTGATGTCTTTAGAAGGAGAAGGGGAAGAGGGTGGCAAAACCACATTGTCCACCACCTCGTCTGCGTATGGGTCTCTTTGGGCTTGGAAAGCGGGTCTGTTAGGGGCAGGAATGAAGAGCGGAGCAGCAGGCAGTATGGCAGACTGGGGTGTCTCCCTGTACTCCCGAATCTCGCCCGGTTCCAGAGGATTGGGGCTACACGGGTCGTGGTCGCTGCAGGACAGCTTGCCGTCCAGTTTGGATATGAACAGCATTCCCTCGCGGTGCTGTTTGCAATAGGAGTTGGGACACATCTCGCAGTAGGACGCCGCCTCCCTCCCACACTCGTTGCACTGATGCCACGGACACTCCCAACGGCCTGAAAAATGCACACGGGGCAGATTCAATCATGATTCAGCTTGAATAAGATCGTGAAAAACTGATTTCAGCCACATTCTCAGGCAGTAATCATTATCCTACAACATGTACATTTACAAATAGCTGACTAAATAGCCAACGGTGGAAGAGTTTTTCCATGATTTAGCATTACAAAAGCAAGAAAATTTAAGTGCTGAAATAATTTTGAAACAGTTTGTTAAAATTAAAAGTGAATGTTTTTCTGTTCGTTTAAAAAATGTTAAATTGTATTTAACCTTTAAACTGAAGCCCAAGGACCCCCCCCAGGGGTGCCACAAGGAGGTGTGAAGAAAATTAGAATGAAAAAAAAAAAGATTTTAGGGTTCACATTTTTTATATATTAGGTATGTTAACAATTTGTTTAAACATTAAAATGCTACTGTGTAATACCACTTTCTAAAGACTGGTCAGAAATCATTATGAATATGTTACTCTTTACAGCCATGGTTTTCCAGAAAGAAATACACAAAATTGCATAATACCTCTTGCCACAAACTAGTAATAGCAAGCATATTTATATTCAGCAAGGACACATTAAACTGATTAAAAAAAAAACAAAAAAAAACAGTCAAGTCATTTATAATAATACAAAAGTTTTCCATTTTAAATAAATGCTGTTCTTTTGAACTTTCCATTCATTTCTTTCCAAGATTTCTGAAACATTTATCACAGCTTCCACACAAATATTCAGCAGCACAACATTGTTAATAATAAGAAACTTGTCTTGAGCACCAAATCAGCATATTAGAATGATTTCTGAAGGATCATGTGACTTTGAAGACTGGAGTAATGATGCTGAAAATTCACAGAAATAAATTATATTTTAAAATATATTAAATTGAAAACAGTTATTTTAAAATTAAATAACATCACAATATTGCTCTTTTTACTGTATTTTTGATCAAATAAATCCAGCCTTGGTCAGCACAAGAGACTTCAAGAACATTTTAATAATAATAATAATAATAATAATAATAAAAAATAGCTTATCGACCCCAGACATATGAACGGTAGAGTAAACAAAAGGCTTTCATCTATTTTTCATCTTTTTTTTTTTTTTTCAAAATACATCAACACAGGGAAGAAAAGGTGAGCCTACCATGAAAGAAACGTCATCATAATCATAATCAAACTTCAGAGCAAGGTATAGTTAAATTCAAGACACTCATGTTGTTTGAAAATGATCCACTCACCTGCAGGTCTCTTGGACAGATTCAAACAGTCGGCATGATAGACCTTAGGGCAACCGGGCTTCTTACAAGACACAATCTGCCCTCCATCACCACAGTAGAAACAATCATCCTCTCGCTCCTTGGTGACCTCCAACTGACTCTTGCGCTTCGCAGCAACCTTCTTTTTCAGTTTCCGTGCCTTGTCATCAGATGTGGGCTGATTCTGAGAAAGAGAAAGTTGGAGTATGATGGAACAGGTAAATAATGAAGTATAACATACAAAATGTGCTCAACTTTAATCCTGAATATTTCTTTAAAAACAAATCCATAATACATGCAGCATGCATCACCTTCGGTCTGACACCAAGGAATCCGCTGCAGTTGGATGCCCCACATTTACACACCGTCTTTCCGTTACCCAGACACTCCAAATTATAGTTGAAAGTGAGTTCAACACCTGAGAACAGCCGACAAACCTATTAAATATACATTCACCCACTTCAGTGTAGCATATTATCTACTTCAGATTTAAACCCACCTCTAGGAATGTCCTCTAACGCAAACAATCCGACCCTGGTGTCTCCATTCACCGTCCACTTCTGTGTCTCACAATTTGGCTGGCAGCTGTGGTTCATAAAACGCGCTTGGTTTCCTTTCGGCCCGGCATCTATGATGCGATCCTGCACGTACATGAAGAACACAGCCCGGTGTCAAGGTAAGTGGAAAACATGTTATCAGGAAGATGAATCTGGATTGAGAGTCGACTCAGGTGACTGACCTTATCCAGTGTGAGCATGTAGAAGTTACAGATGTCGTTATCCTGTGCGTGTTTGATCCTGGCTCGACACTCCTCTTCGTCAATGACCTCTCCAACATACTCATTCACAAAAGCTCCCTATTGGTCAAGTGATGTAATTAAATGGGGAAGAGAGACATAATTAGTAGAGCACGAATAATAGCCAATAAAAAAGTATACATATCCTCCTGATTAGCATAAAAAAATGTTTTGTGAATTTAGTATTTTTTTATGTCATTACATTGTTTAGAGCATAAGAACAAAAATGGAAAAATAACATTTTTGAGAAATTATATTTTATTCATTTGTCATGCAATGTCCTCTGTAGTGGACATCAAATAAAAAAAAGACATGAATAGACATGAAAAGGCAAAAACAATGGGAATAAATTGAATAAAGATGATTCTCAATTATGTTCTGAAAGATATAACAGAATGATTTGATATACCATGTTGCTTTATGCAATGTGTGTGTAAAATGGTCATAAATATTTTTTTTTCTCCATTATATACAATGTATCTACATTCTGTGTGTAATTTGCATATTAATGTGTTCTTGGAGTAACATGTAATGAAAAAATAAGTGTTATAATAGGAGTAATAATTGGCAAGATTTTCATAATAATATCTAATATTTCACAGGAATATTGATGTATAATTTCTTTCCCTATTGACTTGTTGTCTCCCAAAATGCCTGATAAACATGATTTAAGTCCTGGTGTCCTCTACTGAGGACATGTATAAAATCGATGTCCTGTTTCGTAACAGAAAGTCATATTTTGTTTTGAAACACCATAACATTTCCTGAGATGTTGATTTATGACAAACATTGAAAATTAATTTGAAAATTAATAAATTTGAAAATTAGTCACATGTAAATGATAATAAAAGTATTATAATATTTCCATAAGGGTGTTAAATTTGATCACTAAGTTAATGTCAGCCATTTTTAAAGACCAAGGAGAGGGAGTGGTCATGGTGACACCTCCGAACATTTGATATCTCTGATATATATATATATATATATATATATATATATATATATATATATATATATATATATATATATATATATATATATATATATATATATATATATATATATATATATATATATATATATATATATATACACAAACACACCAATAATAATTTATATAAATATAATCAATTGTAAAAAGAAAAACAATTTCTCTTATGTTGTGTTTCCCGACACGAGGGCGGGACAATCTGTCACTCACATGAGATCAAACCAACAGCAAACTAAAATGATCCAATCAATTCCTGATGTACAAAATCAATTCCTGCCCTACATTTTTTCGTTCAAGAAATCATTTCACTTATATACGTTATAATAGGGAAGAAAAGACTATTACAACTTCCATTTCACTGCCACTTAAAAAAAAAAGAAAGAAAAAAAAACAGCAAGTAAAAAATACCTACCTTCTTGATGTCA
Source organism: Megalobrama amblycephala (assembly GCF_018812025.1). Taxonomy (NCBI): domain Eukaryota; kingdom Metazoa; phylum Chordata; class Actinopteri; order Cypriniformes; family Xenocyprididae; genus Megalobrama; species Megalobrama amblycephala. Next base: position 19,035,794 of record NC_063066.1, on the reverse strand, counting down.
GACACACCACGTAAACCCCACCCACGTGACAGTGTCCTGAAGATCTCCACCTCGGTGTACTGCCGTTTGGTGAAGCACTGGTTCTGACAATTCTCCCCTGCTGGACACACTTGAGGATGACACTCGTACAACAGCATGCGATTGATGCACTCCGAGTCAATGCCGCACGGGTTCTCGTCTGTCTTTTTGCAGTTGCAGCGCGGTATCTCAGACAGATCTGCCGTGATTATTTGCACCTTCCCTATTGGTCTGTTCACCTGAGCGAAAATCGAACAGTGTACATGAGATCAGTGACTGAAGAGTCAAAGTGGATGTAGCCGTCTATGGAGGGTAGAAATCTCTCAGATTTTATCAAAAAGATCTTCATTTGTGTTCCGAAAATGAACAAAAGTCTTACGGGTTTGGAACGACATGAGGGTGAGTAATGACAGAATTCTCATCTTTGGGTGAACTAACCCTTTAACACAAAAGAAATGTCTTAAAGGAATAGTTCACTCACACATATATGCCATTCAATCTTATTTTTTTTTTCCATGGAACACAAAATGAGAATGAGTTATATGGACTTCTATGCTCCTTTTTATTATCAAGAAACTGTCGATTTATGGGAAAAAGCTGCATATATAGTTTTCAAAAAGTCTAATTTTGTGTTCCAAAGACAAAAATAACAGCATTGGGTTATTATTTAATTTAATTCATTATTGTCATTACCTTAATGTGTTTGTACGGAGGAGGTTTCTTGTCGTTTTTCCTGTCTTCTTGAAGCTGTCTCATCTCTTTTTCCGCCTGCAGTTCCCTGAATCTTTCGGCCGCTTCATTTAAAGCTAAGAAGAATAAAAAAAATATTTAAACCAAATTTATCTCAATATCGAAGGAATACATTTTAAAGTGGGCATGATATGAATTTTTTGTTTACTATTTTACTATGTTCCTTGAGATTCACTTATGATGTTAATTATCTTTTTCCACAAAAAAAAAACATATATATATATATATATATATATATATATACACACACACACACACACAGTGGCAAGAAAAAGTATGTGAACCACTTGCAGAATCTGTGAAAATGTGAATAATTTTAATAAAATAAGAGAGATCATACAAAATGCATGTTATTTTTTGTTTAGTACTGTCCTGAGTAAGATATGTTACATGAAAGATGTTTGCATTTAGTTCACAAGACAAAACAATAGCTGAATTTATTAAAATAACCCCATTCATAAGTATGTGAACCATTGATTCTCAATACTGGGTGTGGTTACCTGATGATCCACGACTGTTTTTTTTTGTTTTGTGATGGTTGTTCATGAGTCTCTTGTTTGTTCTGAACAGTTATACTGAGCTCTGTTCTTCAGAAAAATCCTTCAGGCCCTGCAGATTCTTCAGTTTTCAAGCATTTTTTGCATATTTGAACCCTTTCCAGCAGTGACAATGATTTTCAGATCCATTTTATCACACTGAGCACAATTGAGGGATTCAAACTCAACTATTAAAAAAGGTTCAAACATTCACTGATGCTTCAGAAGGAAACACGATGCATTAATAGATGGGGGGTGAAAACTTTTGAATTCAAATATCAAGGTAAATTGTACTTAATTTTTCTTCTGGGAAACATGCAAGTATCTTCTGTTGCTTCCGAAGGGCAGTACTAAATGAAAATGATATTTAAACAAAATAAGAAAAATTGTGACATCCTGTTCAAAAGTTTTCACCCCCGACTCTTAATGCATCATGTTTCCTTCTGGAGCATCAGTGAATGTTTGAACCTTTTTTAATAGTTGTGTTTGAGTCCCTCAATTGTCCTCAGTGTGAAAAGATGAATCTCAAAATCATTCAGTCACTGGAAAGGGTTCAAATATGCAAAAATGCTTGAAAGCTGAAGAATCTGCAGGACCTGGAGGATTTTTCTGAAGAACAGAGCTCAGTTTAACTACTCAGAACAAACAAGAGACTGATGAACAACCATCACAAAACAAAAAAACAGTCGTGGATCATCAGGTAACCACACACAGTATTAAGAATCAATGGTTCACATACTTATGAATGGGGTTATTTTAATAAATTCAGCTATTGTTTTGTCTTGTGAACTAAATGCAAACATCTTTTATGTAAAATATCTTACTCAGGACAGTACTAAACAAAAAATAACATGCATTTTGAATTATCCACATTTTTACAGATTCTGCAATTGGTTCACACACTTTTTCTTATATATATATATATATATATATATATATATATATATATATATATATATATATATATATATATATATATATATATAAAATGTATTTATTTATTATATATTCAACCCTCATTCTGACCCTGTCTGAAATTATTCATTTTAAGGGGCGGCTCTTTTAATGCTTGTCAAATGGCCACTGTTATAATTGGCTAACGTCAATGCATAGGAAAAAGTATCAGTATCAGTGTCAGTGGGCGGGGACTATGGTGCAATTATGTAAAACGATTTGTCGATGTCTTGCTTTAGAGGCAGTCACATGCAAATATATAGTGATGTGTCAGATGCTACAAAACTACCATCAAAAAAGCAATTTTTTGCAGCTTGATTACATAAATGCTTTTTTTAAACAATGGAAAACGTTTTAAGCTATGAGACTTTTTTAAAGTACAAAGCCCTCATATTAAAAGATCAAGGAAAATGTATTTTCTTTTTCAAGACCCCTTTAAAATATAATCATTTGGCATGCTCTATATGATATCATATTATATAAGATGTATGCTACACATGCACCTTTGAATATTAAGGCTTTATACTTCTAAAGTGACTTCAACTTTTATACAAAATTTGTTTTTACACCATTTTGTAATCAGTCAATTTTGCAATAAGACAGATTTCTTCCACATTACAAAAGAATCCATGTCAAGATTTTGTCCAAACCAATGTCATCACAAAGTATATGTCAAAATCCCTCTCCACATAGCTTTATTTTAGACATCAAATATGTTCTGACTGGCTATGATGTATGGCACCACATAGCAGTTTCATGTTCAGTGTGGACAAATCACTTAATTAGGACACTGTGTTAGATAAGAGCGGAAAACTACCTTTCTTATAGATGGCATCTGTACCCTTTCCCATTTTGTCCTTATTGTTGGCATCCCCTTCCATGTAGGGAAAACAGCGAGCCTGATACGTCCACACATAGTCTTTGGAGCCAAAGAAGTGTACAGGAAACTCCCCCACCTCATGCCTTATACGGTAGATGTTATCAGGAACATTTTTCGGTTGAGTCACTTCAGCGGGCCACCACCTGGCACAAATGCATCAGTGAATATCAATTTTGCACTATAATTTTTAGAGGAAAAAATTGGTGAAAATGCGCAAACCTGTAGCGGCCCACTTTCACCCAAAGAATGTCCTTGTAATGGGGCTTCTTTCCTGCTCGACAGTCGTTACAGAACCAGCTTCCCTGGGGCATCTCAATTTTCAGACACTCACGGTGAAAGGCAGCAGGGCAAGATTCACAGCAGAGCAGACTTCCTCCTAAAGAAGTAAGGGCCCATTTTTTGGCCGGTTTATCACTCGCCAGATAAATATTGTAAGTCTTGTTAGGCACCACTGACAGAGAGAGAATAGTGACGACTGGTGTACGTACCTTCAGAACACACGAAACACCAGCTGACGTTAATGTGTTCATGGTTTTTGCACCCTTTGCGTGGAGTGAAGTGATTGGGGCACAGGAAGCTGTTATTGGCCAATGGAACGCTGCCGGCAGCCATACAGTAGTCACTGGCATGGTAAGCCACAGGGCAGCGCACACAGCGGGTCAAACGGCCTGTGAGATCAGCAAGTTATGATCACGGACAGATCCTTTTGTTATATTTGAAACAACAGATTTTTTTTCTTCAAATCAGTGAGTTTTATGTAATAGCTGAATGACGATCACCTTTGGAGATACCAGGATTGGCGGGGTTGGTGATGTAGCAGGACAGACAGACGTGGAGGGAGCAGCGGAAGCCGCGGTTCTGAGCGATGGTGGGGGAATGTTTCAGTATGCAATCCATGTGATAAAACTTCCCACACACAGGGATCATACACCTTTTGACCTCCTTGTCAGGCTTTTTACACACAAAACATGTGTGCACACCTACAGGAAGGAAAAACATAGACATGCATATTACAAGTCTTAAAGTCACCATGAAATCAAAATTGACAATTCTTATTTTTTATGGAATACTGCAGTATTTATTATAAATGATTTATCAGAGCACATCATTTTTTTAAAGGTGCCCAAGAATGCTTTTTCACAAGATGTAATATAAGTCTAAGGTGTCTCCTGAATGTGTCTGTGAAGTTTCAGCTCAAAATACCCCATAGATTTTTTTAAATTCATTTTTTTAACTGCCTATTTTGGGGCATCATTAACAATGCACTGATTTACACTCGGTGCCGCCCCCTTAAATCGCGTGCTCCCTGCCACACGAGCTGTCGACTATATTACAGCGCATTTACAAAGTTCACACAGCTAATATAACCCTCAAATGGATCTTTACAAGATGTTTGTCATGCATGCTGTATGCATGCTTCGAATTATGTGAGTAAAGTATTTATTTGGATGTTAAAGTTTTATTCTGAGTGAATTTGAGGCTGTCCTCCGTGGCTAACAGCTAATGCTACACTGTTGGAGAGATTTATAAAGAATGAAGTTGTGTTTATGCATTATACAGACTGCAAGTGTTTAAAAAATGAAAATAGTGACGGCTCTTGTCTCCGTGAATACAGTAAGAAACGATGGTAACTTTAACCTCATTTAACAGTACATTAGCAACATGCTAATGAAACATTTAGAAAGACAATTTACAAATATCAGTAAAAATATCATGCTATCATGGATTATGTCAGTTATTATTGCTCCATCTGCCATTTTTCGCTGTTGTTCTTGCTTGCTTACCTAGTCTGATGATTCGGCTGTGTGCAGCTCCAGACGTTAACTGGCTGCCCTTGTGTAATCCCTTTCATAATGTTGGGAACATGGGCTGCCATTATGCAAATATTGGGGCGTACACCCCGACTGTTACGTAACAGTCGGTGTTATGTTGAGATTCGCCTGTTCTTCGGAGGTCGTTTAAACAAATGAGATTTATATAAGAAGGAGGAAACAATGGGGTTTGAGACTCGCTGTATGTCTTTTCCATGTACTGAACTCTTGTTATTCAACTATGCCAAGGTAAATTCAATTTTTGAATCTAGGGCACCTTTAATTCTCGTAATCTTTAATCAAAATAAGTTCCTCTCCCTCTTGCAGCAACATCTCTTCTCTAACGTGCTTACTAGCGTGAGGGCGGGACAACCTGTCACTCACATGAGATCACAGCAATAGCAAACCACACCGTCCAATCAATTCCCGATGGTCAAAACCAAGCCCCAACAGATATTTTTTCTTGTTCAAGAAGCTGTTTCACTCAGATATACGTCACAATAAGGAAGAAAATACTATCGCAACTTCCATTTCATGCTAACTTTAATGTGTTCACTGTGTAATCGTTATTGAACTGAACTTTATTTATGCAACTGGATTCACAAGGAGCGACTGCCTCATGAATCAAACACAATATCATAATTTGAAAAAGATTGTGTGTTAGATGCTTGTCACTTACCTGTCTTACACTCTTGGCAGATAAACCGGCCTTTAGGCGTCTCAGTGAGGCCAATGCACTGCAGATGGAAAGCACCACAGCACTGCCCCTCACAGAGGAGCAGTTCACCTGTCTTCTCACATACCTACACCATACAGTCCCAAAACAATTTTACACTGAACGGCTATGATAATCATTTTTAGGTCATACACTACCATTCAAAAGTTTGGGGTTGGTAATTTATATATATATATATATATATATATATATATATATATATATATATATATATATATATATATATATATATATATATATATATATATATATATATATATATATATATATATATATATATATATATATATAAGTTTCTAATAATGTCTCTTATGCTCACCAAGGCTGCATTTATTTGATTTTTTTTCTTTAGAAATCATTCTCATATGCTGATAGGTAGAAAGAACAGCATTCGTTTTAAATTGATTTTTTGTAACATTGTAAATGTCTACACTGTCAATTTTGATCAATTTAAAGGGATAGTTCACCCAAAATTGAAAATTATCACATGATTTACTCATTATCGTCTTTCAGATTAATACAATCAGATATATATTTAAAAATATCCTGGCTCTTCCAAGTAACCCCTGACCCGACGCATGATGTAATGATGTGTCCAGGGTGAAGAAGCGCAGAGGATAGAGCAAAACAAAACACTGGTCACGAATTAGAAGTCTAAAACGAGAATTTTTAAAGACAAATGTTGGAGGATTTCAATATATTTGTACGATATTCTCGCAGATTCATCTGCAGGAAGCTAGCTATTTTAACTTATAAAGTTTTAAATATGGATATTTTTCTTACAAAAACGGATCGCTTCGCTTCAGAAGGCCTTTATTAACTCCCAAGAACCATGTGGATTGTTTTTTATAATGAATGGATGCACCTTTTTTTGTGCTTCAAAATCTGGCCCCCCTTTCACAACCATTATAAAGCTTGCAAGAGCCAGGATATTTTTAAATATATCTCTAATTGTATTTGTCTGAAAGAAGATAGCCATATACACCTAGGATGGCTTGAGGGTGAGTAGATCATGGGATAATTTTCATTTTTGGGTGAACTATCCCTTTAATGCATACTTGCTGATTAAAGTTTCTTTAAAAAAAAAATAAATAAATAAAAAAAATCTAACTTTTTGCATGGTAGTGTGTATCAATATATGACCAAGCTCCTAAAGCAAAAGGACTAAAAGAGGGAAAATTATATTGTCTAAATCTAACATTATTATCTGCATCAAGCATTTGGTATATATAATATTTTTACCTGGCAAACATTCTCCTTCAACGATGCACCTCCGCCTCTCTCTCCTGATTTTCTATTGGTCAAGAGTCCTGAGAAGTCACCTGATAAAGAATCTCTGCTTGAAAAAGCACTGTCATTGAGTCCTGCACCAGAAACCTGAAAATTAAACACAAAAAACAGTCAAATAGCTCTATAAAAAAAAGAGATGACGAATCAAGTTTTGAATAAAACATGAAAAACTTATATTAGGTTTGCAATCGACACGAGGGGGAGTAAATTATGACATCATATTAATTTTAGGGTGATGAAAAACTGTGCAGCTAATAATAATGACCTCAGAGATCAGGGAGTCCTCGCCATCTGTGTGTGGCTCCTTCGCCTGAGGCTTTGACGGGCTACACTGCTCTCCTTCAAGCTGGTTCTGGCAGACGCTGGGTGTGTCCTGCTGGATTGGGGATGATGTTCTTGTCTCATCCTCACTTTGTGCTGCCGCTGAGGATGACAGAAATAAATCTCATTGCAAATTTTTTCCAAAATATGGTGGTGGATCATTTATAATATTCTCAATAAAATACAACAAATAGATGACAGAATATAGTAAAGCATGAAAAAAAAACAAACCTGATACAGCACAAGGGCTTGATGGTGTAGGTCCAGGCTCTTCTTGTTTCTGTAAAAACATCAGTAGTATTGCTTGTCAGATTCTCTAAATTATTATTATTAACATTGCTATATAATGTTTAAATTACTTTTTATAATATTACATTTTACATTAGTAATTTAAAAATACATTTAATTTAGATTTAATGCCTGTATTACTATTTAAAAAAAACATTCCATAAAAAGCACATCCCAAAACATTACCTGCAAATCTTTGACACCTGAGTCATCTTGGCTGTTATCGTGTTGTTTACTCTCCTTATTTAGCAGAGGTAAAAAAAAAAGAACAAAAAATGCAAAAGACTCCAAAGAATGTAATTTTTCTTTGCAAATCATATTGATAACACAAATTCAGCACTCACCTCTTTCTTTGGGACCTTCACAGAATCCCCCTCAGAGGTGCTGTCTACAATTTTATGTACAGGCTTACGTGGTCTCTTTCTATCTGAGGATGCTGCAAGAGCAATATAAATTATGTTTATACATAGAGCTGATAGTTATAAGTGAAATAAAGTGTCTTAAAGTACACATTCTTACCAGATTTCTTCTCACACGACTCTCTGTCCAACGATGTGCCTCCACAGGATGGCGGTAATGGTGAAGGTGGGGCAAGACCTTCTGGTTGTTGTTTCTGCTCATCTGGTGTGGCCTGCTCAGAGGGTTTTTCAGGTGAAGAGCTTAAAACTTCAGGTTCGATCTGTTCTGATGTCGGCTGTGCAGCATTAGTGTTGGTGATCCAAGATCCCTTCAGGAAAGGCATGAAACAACATTATTCACATACAGCAATACAGTTTGCACACTAAGAATACCTTACCCAAAATTGAATCATGCCATCGTTTTAATACTTCCCCCCCATATGTCATAGTTTTTATACTTTTTAATTTGAATTTTTGAGGCCTGATAGCTAACATGAGGTAGACTGGGTAAACCCAGTCTGATCTGCCGGCGATTTGATTTCGCCCGGCAACTCAGTCTGGAAACCAGTACATTCATTTCTGCTGCTTCTGTTACACTTTTGCAGGAACCAATCACAGACTGGCTTATCCACCTTGCTCGCTATTAGCGGGTATAACACGATGACGATAGAGAAGCGTCGGCAAGCATGACCGTCAATCCAATTCCTTTCAACCTCTCGACGATGCTGAATGACTTCTTTAGTTTAGCAAACAAATCGATCGAGTGGGTGTAAATACCACTCGCTTTCATGTTTTTTTTGCACAACCTGCAAAAATCGCTCGATGCCATTGCTGCTTCTGCAAACCACTGATCAATGCTACAAACCAATACAAACTAAACCTGTCTGGAGTTTTCGCGTCGCTCTGCAAAGTATGTCACCCGGATCATTGATCTGATTGGTTGAAGGACCAAGGGTGAGTATGACACAACATTCATTTTTGGGTGAACTAGCCCTTTAAATACCAAAAAAGGATCAATATTTGTAGGTTGAAGTCCACTGGGTCAACAGAAACAACGTAAAGTGTTGTAGAATTAGCTTACCGTTTTACAGGATTCAGGGGTTTTCTTTGTTTTCTTCTTTGTGGAAAATATTTGCTCATATTCTTCACTCCATTCAATCAGCCTCTTGCTTGGTTTTCTGAGTCTTTTGTTTTCTGAGAACAGAAGAATTCATTGAATTTTGCATAAAACATTTATGAGATTTTCAACTTTTGGGACTTAATCTAATATTTCAGTACTTACCTGAAGCATCTTTTTTATCAGGGCTGTCAGAATGAGCAGTTTCTTGAAGACTGTCTTTGAAGACTCCATTTAGCTCTGTGGACACCTTCACTACATCTTGATTCAAACCAACCGAATCGCTTTTTGCCTTGGTGCCAAATGTTTGCCATCGCTTTTTAGGAGCAAACTTGGAGATGGAGCCCTTGCCACAGACGTCAGGAACAGCATCCTGGTGAGAGTTGGAAAGTTCCCCTAACAGAGGCAAACCCTTTTCAAGTACATCCAAACCTACCGTTGAGTTCTGCTTCTTTATTGGAGAGACTACACTGTTCCCATCATCGTGTTTTTTCATCTCCTTTTTCGCCGCCGATTTTGGCTTGGCCTTGCTCTGTTTTGAGCTGTTCGGCGTTGACGTCTTTCCCTGCTGACTGTTCTGATCCGCAATCGCCTTCCAGTCCTTTTCACAAAGCACCTCATTCGTTACATCTTCTCCAGCTGGGATGAGAGAAGGTTCTTCCCTGATGAGAGAGGATGGAGATGTGGGAGGGAGGGTTAAAGGTTTCCCTTCCTGCTCCCGGCTATCGTGCAGGTCCTTCAGGAGCATTAGGAAAGTGCTGAATTTGTAGTTTGAATCCGCACGGAGCGAAGGTTCTCCTGAACTGCATTCCTCTTTGACAAGAGACCTGAAAGAAAGCTCCTTCATATCCTGTAAAGCATCCATGGGAGAGACAGAGGGAGAAGGGACGGACGAAGACGATGTGTCCGAGATCATGCTCTCGTTTTTGATATTAAGGGAGAATTCAGTCACCTCTGACTTAGGTCCTTTATGTCGAGGTCCATTATGAATGCCATTTTTCTCATTTCGGATTCTAGTAAACTTAATAAGAGTTGGGTTTGGGGGTGTGTTGGAGATGGAGGCATCTGTGGACTCTTCACTGGCCTCTGTTTTTACCTCCCATTGTTGTTTTAACAACTCAGAACGGTCAATGGGGGATGAGCACTTGTTAATCTCTGAGCATTCACCGCCAGCACACGGTGAGCGAGACTTTGGCTCCTGACTTATGTCTTCCTCCTTGGTTTCTTCTCTGGCGGCAAGTGCTCTTGACATTAAGCCACTGCTGGCAGGAAAATAGAAAGAGTGCATGGCGAAAGACCCATCTGACGACCCTGGGGAACTGCTTTCCTTCTGTCTGGAGTTCGTAGCCCTAAGTGTTTTTTCTTTGGGCATTGACTTCTTTAGCTTACTGTTTGTTGTGCATTTTAAACTAGACTCTGTTTTTTTCACCGGCTTGTTCGCAATGGCTTTTTTCGTCTTTTTACTTGGCTGTATTTTCTTAGGCTTAGTGCTTGATTCTTTTGCCACCTCTACCTGCAGCAATTCCTCTGAACGTTTGGGGCACAGAATCCTTGGGACCGAGTCAATATCTGAATACGGACTATCTAGGTGGTCTGATTTGTGCCATTCAGCAGCTGTGGAAGGTTTGTAGCTGTGTGATGAAGGGTTGGATTTTGATTTAGATGATAAAGAGCTCTCATTTAGTTTTACAGGACATTTTACAGTTGAGCTATTCTTTTTAGTTGCCTTCTTTTTGCTTCCAGTGCTAGGTTTTCCTCTGTTCTTAATGGACGCATCTAGTCCATTGGACAAAAGTGAGCTTGATGATGTGGACTGTGTATTAGGCGTCGGACAAGTGGGACTTTTCGGTGCCTTGTCTTCTGTAATAGGCATGTGCACATCAGGAATTAAAGACAATGGAGGTTCACTATTTAACCATTTAGTTAATGCTGCCTCTGCCTCCAAGACACCAGCTTTCCATGATGGCATTAGACGCTTAGGAACCTGTAGAACGAACAAAAATAGTAAACTTTCTATCAAAAGCATTAATCTCATTTGATAAGCATTCATTGTTCAAAATATAACAGGACCATTCCATGTCAAATCAACCTAATTTCAGAAACTTCCCCAGCTCAAATTTTTGATTTTATTAATGTTTTCTGAAGAAAGACAAAAAAAAAATAGTGATGAAAACCAAAATATTAAATGTAATGGATGCATTGACTCAGTAATCAAATGTCAAAATGATAATTTTTACCTGAGATTTGGAGCCAAATTACATGGGGTAAAAATGACTTTAGAAAGATGGCAGCATCATTATTTTATTTTTACACAGAGATTGTTAGGTCTACTAGTAAAATCTGTTGACTTTAGCAATCTTTGTTGCATTATATGCCAATGGTGACAGTTCAAAAATGGGACAAAGCACTTCTTGTGTTTTTTGCCCGATGTTTGCATGCCTGTAACTCAAGAAGTTTTAAAGATATATTAATATCCTTTTATAATTTGTTTTTTAACAAGCATTTCTTTTGGTATCTTCATTTTAAAGGCCTCATATGGTACAATCCCAGAGATATGGAGATCTTAATGCAGTTCCATTAGTAAATTAGTAAATCGTACACATTTTTAGTTGCCAAAAACCAAATGTGGGTCTCTTTGCATAAAGCTGATATTTTTTTCTTTTAAAAAGAAATATCTGAACAACAAATATTGTTGAATCTAGTAATGGATCTGGTTTTTTTCTATCAACACAATTGCAAATATACCTGTCAGAGTGCCATAAATATTGTTTTTCCAAACTTTGCATGCCTGTAAAAATATTAAAGATATAAAACTATGATTTTAGATTTGGTTCTTAAAGGTGCCCTAGAATTAAAAATTGAATTTACCTTGGCATAGTTAAATAACAAGAGTTCAGTACATGGAAATGACATACAGTGAGTCTCAAACTCCATTGTTTCCTCCTCCTTATATAAATCTCATTTGTTTAAAAGACCTCCGAAGAACAGGCGAATCTCAACATAACACCGACAGTTACGTAACAGTCGGGATCATTAATATGTATGACCCCAATATTTGCATATGCCAGTCCATGTTCAAGGCATTACACAAGGGCAGGACGTCTGGATCTGTGCACAGCTGAATCATCAGACTAGGTAAGCAAGCAAGGACAATAGCGAAAAATGGCAGATGGAGCAATAATAACTGACATGATCCATGATATCATGATATTTTTAGTGATATTCGTAAATTGTCTTTCTAAATGTTTCGTTAGCATGTTGCTAATGTACTGTTAAATGTGGTTAAAGTTACCATCGTTTCTACTGTATTCACGGAGACAAGACTGTCGTTATTTTCATTTTTTAAACACTTGCAGTCTGTATAATTCATTCTTTATAAATATCTCCAACAGTGTTTAATGTTAGCTTTAGCCACGGAGCATACTATCAAACTCATTCAGAATCAAATGTAAACATCCAAATAAACACCATACTTACGCGATTAGACATGCTGCATGATGAACACTTTGTAAAGATCCATTTTGAGGGTTATATTAGCTGTGTGAACTCTGTTTATGCTGTTTAAGGCAGTTGCGAGCTCCGGGGGCGGAGAGCACGAGAATTTAAAGGGGCCGCGCAGCCTGAATCGGCGCATAGTTAATGATGCCCCAAAATAGGCAGTTAAAAAAATGAATAAAAAAAAATAATCTATGGGGTATTTTGAGCTGAAACTTCACAGACACATTCAGGGGACACCTTAGACTTATATTACATCTTTTAAAAAGACATTCTACGGCTGTTTTCTTTTGAAATCTTAATTTTCAAGGCCCTATATGGTTCAATACTACAGATACGGTGATCTCAATGTGGCTCCATGTTCAATTTGTCGTATATTACCTATTTTCAATTGTCAAAAACCAAATGTGGTTCCATTTGCATATGGCTGATACTTATTCCATTTAACGGGCAATGTCTGAAGAATAAATAATGCTGAAACTAGAAATGTATCTGGTTTTCCTCTATCAGAACAATTTACAATCCTGGGTTATCTTGCTTCATGTTTCACACTGCTCACAATTTACCCGGCGTTAACAATTAATCATAGGTATTCATAAGATGAGCATCAACGTGGCACCAAAAGTGGTGCTAACCCTGCTCCGGAGCAGGGTTTCATAACCCCAGGTTAAAAGCGGTGCTAACTCCGCTTCTAAATTACAAGTGTGAAACGTTCCTTTACCTGGGGTTAAAAGCAGTGTTTAGAACGACGATATCCCAGGGTTAGGTGCAAGTGCCAAAAATCCACTGAAATTGTCAAGTTGAGGCGCATTAACTTGCTCTCAAAAGTGTATTTATAAGAATATATATTTGAATCAGTTTCAGGAATATTTGGAGGAAGGGATTTTCAAATACACAGCATCGTAATAATGTTACCACATTTACATCCCAATATCTCCAAGATTGAACTATAAAGGGCCTTAAAAATGAAAATTCCAAAAGAAAGGTTTGATAGGAGCAAGAATCTAAAATTATATTAAGATATCTTTAACACTTCCTCCCTCGGTTTCACAGACAAGGCTTAAGCCTAGTTCCTGACTAAAATGCATGTTTGAGCTGTTTTAACTGAAAGAAACTTGCACTGACATATTTTAAAATAAAATATGTAAGTCTCAAGTTGCACAATAGTAATTTTTTTTTTTAAAGCATGTTCATAAAAGCTACTTAAATGTGCTAATTGAACTAAGGCTAATCCTGGCTTAATCTAAGCCCTGTCTGTGAAACCGGGCCAATAAGTATCAGCTGTTTGAAAAGTTATCAACATTTGCCTTTTGACCATTGAAAATGGGTGAAATTCAACTATTTGAACATGGAGTCACATTGGGATCCCTATATCCATTTGATTGAACCATATATGGTCTTAAAAATGAAGATAACAGGCATGACAACTTTGGAAAAATAATATTTATGGCACTCAGACAGATATGTTCTATACAATTGTGTTGATAGAAAAAAAAAAAGAGAGACATTGCTAGTTTCAACATTATTTGTTCTTCAGATATTATATCTTCAGAAAAAAAGTATCAGCTGTATGAAAAGAGACCCACATTTGACCAATTTACTAATGAAACCGCATTAAGATCTCCATATCTCTGGGATTGAACCTGAAGATAAAATGAAGATACCAAAGGAAAAGTTTGATAATAACCAGAATCTAAAAGGATATTAAGATATCTTTAATACTTCTTGAGTTACAGGCGTGCAAACTGACTTATCTCTGGTTGAGTTGACACAGAATGACCCAACAGCATAAAAAGTTGCAACACTTTACCGTGTATTTGTAATCTTTGTCCTTCTGTCTTCCTCTCCGTCTCAGAACAGGGAGTTTTTCAAACTGATGACCTCCTTCAAAAGGAAAAGTGGATTTTGCCGGGACCCAAGCTTGATCTATGATCTCCCCAAACATCCTGACAAAATAGAGGCGGCATGGCCGACGACTGGGATCTGCAAGAAAATGTTATCATTCTGTGACAATATGACAACAATGGGTTCAGAAAAATGTTTTAACCTAGAAGACATTTTGGTTTCAGCGGTAATAATGCTAAATATCCAAGTTGCAAGCTAAACAGAAATATAAATTAGTACATAAGCATTTACTTTCTTGAACGGTGGAAAGAAAATAATATTATCTGTCTTAATGATATAGACAAATGGACTGCAGAAAGTCTAAATATTAAGTAAAAGGAGAACAAGTGCTAACACTTTATTTAAAAGGTGATGCACAGGTTACATGTACTTACTATAGTAGTAATAACAGTAAATTATGCATAATTATAAATAACTAAATCTAACCAACCAAAAACTCCACAAACCAAACATTAACCTTATCCCTATAGTAAGTGCATGTAATTAATTAATATTACTCTGTATTTATTTGTGTAATTACACTGTAACAACATCACAGAAGTGTAAGCAAAACAATAAGTATATCATGTCAATAACATGTCCCATCATCGCAATGCCGCATCAGATGACAGAATATAAACAAATTAGACATCCCCTACGAATAGTTTTACAAAAGTGTATCATAACAAAAGAAATCACCTTTCATTTTGGTGT
This sequence comes from Megalobrama amblycephala, assembly GCF_018812025.1. Lineage (NCBI taxonomy): Eukaryota > Metazoa > Chordata > Actinopteri > Cypriniformes > Xenocyprididae > Megalobrama > Megalobrama amblycephala. Next base: position 19,020,602 of record NC_063066.1, on the reverse strand, counting down.
GGACTTCAATCTGTGGGTCAGTGGTTACATGACAGGGCCACCAGGGTCTGCGGTTGAATTTGGCCCATACAACATCTCCAACAGAGTACTTTACACCTGGAAGCTGCTTCTTCTTTGGGCTGTTGGACTTTGGGTTAAAATTAAAAAAATTGTCACCTCAATCATCATTCATTAAACGTTAATCATGAGACAAGACTGCTTAGATTGATTGTTTACGCTATTCTTAGCATTTCAGATAAATACAGGTCAAGTGCATATGGGCCTTTGTCCTAACTGTGACAAAGGTTGTGGCCATTTAAGTTTCACAAAATAAGTATAAACCAACAAGCACTTAACACCTCTGCTCTGCTAGGGGAAAAAAATGAAGTTGAGCTCCTAGTCAACAATTTAATGCAATTTTGTGGTTCAGCTTAGGGGAAGGTAATACAAATGACTTCTGTCTATGGCAACTTGCAATTTAAAAACAACTGGGCAATACCAACTTTAAATCAACATACCTCAGCCTAAAAGAAGCAAATGTGTTGCTGAAGTCGAGTTGTGTCATTTATGCACCACTAATGTCACTATACAGGATTGTAAAAATAGTGAGTTTTCAAAAAAGTTACCCAAACACTCCCGCTGTGTGCTACTGGTAAAAAAAAACCTGATTGACCCACCCCAAATTCACATTATTGGTCCAGCCAACGTTGCTGTGAAATTATCTGCATCAGCGGGTTACTGTGGTCGATTGAAAATGATCACAGTATCAGTTAAAAAAAAAAAAAAAAAAAACCCTGCACATTGAGTTTTTTCTGGTATTTTTGTGTTAGTGTGCAAATTCGGTTTTTAATTAAATTTAAAAATTTTAATTATTAATACATACAGTGGGGTCCAAAACTACCAGTGGAATTGTTTCTATTCAGCATTTTCTGATTGAATGCAGTTGATTTTTTTGGTCCATTATGAAATAACTTTATTTTGCTTTAATAACAGCAGACACTCAAGGTGCCCCACACATGTGTGTAAACCTGATGATCATGTTCTCCAGCATGATTTGAGATGATCCAAAGAGCATGTTGTGCTTCAATGGAAGCAAAAACATATAGACGAGTTCACATGATCAGTATCTCAAATTTGGTTAGATGATTAGGGTAGAATCTTTTTTTAAAAAATGTCATAATTTCTTTATATTTAAATGTTTATTTCAAGTTTTAAATATGATTTTGAATCACAGATTTTTGATGTGGTTTCAGACCTTTGGACCCCACTATGTGTGCATGAATATGTATACATATACACTGCATATATATTAGGAATGCACCAAAATTTCGGCTAGCGAACATTTTTCTGTGACCGAAAAAGACATTTAATTAGTGCTTCTCCGATGGCACATTTTGACTTTGTTCAGTGTCTATTTCGTGCACACAACATGGATAAGCTACAATAGTTAAACGTGTACACTGGCTCTGAATTGACAATATTATTTTCTTGATTTTAATCAGTAATGTTATGGTTTCTCAAATCTAAAATCTTTTAGTCTATGCTGTTTTTTTTGTTGATGGCACTAGAACATTTGTAGTCCACCTGCCATCCAATAATCGCAAAAAGCTTTGTGCAATGTTACTTTTAATATGAAGAAAAGTTTCAACTTTTAAAATTGATTTTATTACAAAATTCAAACAATAAATGTCTTTTTGCCGCTCTTTAAAATGGCGTGACAGATCGCTGTATTGCCTCGGTTTAGGTGGCAGCACTTCAAGCACACGTGAACTGACTACCCCTTCCTCTTTACTACTAGTTACAACAACAAACAAAGATGGGTAAACACCAGAAGGAATGTTGAAAGATAAATTAAAACTTACTAAAATGAATCGCGTCTCATGTAATCGCTCAATCAGTGTTTAAACCGTGGAAAGATGTCAATAAAACAGCTTATAGGCTATACAGTGTCACTTAACATTACATTTACCTCATAACTCTAAAGAGTATTTAGCTAAATATGTATTCAATTTATTTTTACTTAACCTGTTAGTGATGTCTTCATTATGTTTGAATGAAATCTGTCATGAAAACAAGTTATTACAGATTGTCATTTAAATGTTTATATTTCACCAACAAACTGTAGTAGAAACATTTCTGTTTTAAAAAAGTTGACAAAAACTGCCTTATGTGTATTTTAAATGTTTGTACAACTCAGTTTGAATTATTTGAGTGTTGATGATTAAATAAGTTTGACTTATTTGACTTTGATTATTTATTTTCAGGTTCAGTTTTCAGCCTAGATTTTTTGTAAATTTTCTGTGACGATCCTGAATTTTCGGTTTCGGCCTAGAATTTTCATTTTGGTGCATTCCTTTTTATATATACACACACACACACACACACACGTATAAAATGGATTTCCCTTCCTGGACAACAGCACGTTCTTAAGTGAAACTATATTCTATAACACCTGCTGTACACCTGTTAGGGGAAAAACCACAATCAAGACAACAAAACAAATCAGTTGAATATAAAAACATCTTACAGGATTTGAATGGGAGTCACTAGGTGAATTTGGTCTTTTAGAGAGACCAGAGTTGAATATTGAAGCGCTTTTCCCAGTGCTGGGCAGATCGCAGTCACTGTCTGAATAATCATCCATACTATCAAAATCCTCCATCATGACCTCAACAGGCAAATGCGAGGGACTAGCAGGAGGGTCAGACTTCACTGTATTTTTAGCAACAAGGTTACAACTTCCATGTTTGTTTGTACTTAGGTCCAGCCTGTGGCTGCTCTGAGACTTTGTATTTGCCAGATTTCGTTTCTGGCATTTCTTTGACGCGTCTTTAAACGGTGCCACCGCTTCTCCCCCACCATCCACATCCTCGTCATTATCCTTGCTGTCCCCGCTGTCAAACAGTGTTGACTCGAAATGCAAAAATCCATTTGGGATGGATGGAAAGTGTTCCAAGCTATCAGAGCTTACTGGTGAGAAACCATTTTTGTCCAGATCCTGAATAGTAGTCCTGTCTGTGTTTCCTTGCGAATTGGACGTGTGGTAAAGGCCTATTCCGAATTCACTGCCGCCAATGGGGTTGTGCATGAGCAATTTATTTCGCCCGTGAAAGTCCTTGTCCTGCAAACTCATGTCCGCATGGTTCACCATAGTGGTCAGGTCCTGAAGTCTCCTCAGCGGGCTGTAGTTGGAGGTGGATTCTCTCTGATTGTACGCGAACGACGATGCGGAGAGTTTGTAGCCAGAGTTCAAGAAATGCATGGCAGACCCCTGGTCCCCCTGTCGCTTTGTGCTCTGGTGTCCACAGGAGCTGATGCGGCTATCAAGTGCCTTGGACTCCTGTGGATTGCCACGACACTCCGAGCCATCCCTGCCAGCCACTTTGTAGGACTGATTCATGTTGTCATGGCTCCATCCTGCAACAAAATAAACCGGAAAATGCTTTTAGAAGATGTTTTTAAGACGATATAAAAACCTTGGAATTAGAACTCAGGGTTTTCTGAACTTCTAAGCGGTTTGTTGCAACTGGCCACAGAACACTATTGAGTTGTGCATTAATAAACCAAAGGTTTCAAAACAATTAAGCACCAAACAAGATGATTCCACATTAATGACCATTTTTAACAGCAAAAACACTGTAATATTGCAAAACACCAGTATCCCTGCTAAAACATTACAGCTTAAGCTGTTAGCTGGCGCGAGGTGGAAGACCAACTTAGACCAGCAATAAACCAGATGCCGGATTAAGGTGGCCAGGATGGTTTTTGGAGCATGGTAGCAGGTCGACCTGCTAATGACCATCTTACACCGACTAGAAACCAGCTATCATGTTCCAAAACACAGCTAGCATCTTAAAGTGGATTTTGCAACAGGGTCGCTACTCGGGTTTAAGCCGCAACCCTCGTAGGCCGTCTTGTCAAGAATCCATCAAGACAAAGATAAGAAAGCTTGAAAGAACTCAACATAAATCGCTATGTCGAAGACACTTTATTATGCCCCTACTGGACTGTTCAAAGATGACCTCTACCGCGATTTCAGTGTGAAAACGCTGATAAAGTATGTTACATTATCATCATGTGCATCAACAGTTCCCATACAGTCGTACAGCAGTAAAGTCACCCACGACGGTGAGATGAAAAACGCACCAAATACAAAAGGTACAGGAGAGAAATCGCCGGTTTCTTACCATTCACGACTCGGTCACGACAAAACCACCGGAAAGCCCTTCAAATTCGAGCATGTAGCGTTACTTTTGGTCAATTTGTGAAAGCGGATCTGCAAAATCCCAGCAGCATTTGCACCAGTAGGCCCGGCCTCGGCACTCATTTCTCTCTCCAACATCAAAAATGGAGATTAATAAATAAACGAGAATGAAACTGAGCGCCTGTCACTTTCCCCCGAAGCACCACGTCAATACATCGAAAGCACGTTTTTCAGCGGCCACGATTTCTATTGAAATACATGATTGTTTGCCCCGCTTGCCGAGTGCCCCTGGTTGTATGTGTGTGTTAAAACAAGCCCTGACTGACTGCCTGTGTGTGTGTGTGTGTGTGTGTGCTGGTGAGAGCGACCAATCGGCACAGCACACCCAACCCCCAGTCGGTATACATTCACATCCACTTAACCCGATTCACTATTTCCCAGGTACATCTCTCACTTGCAGTAAATGCATATGGACAATGTGCAAGCGAACGCAAGTTTAACTTTGTTTAAAACGCGCCATGCGTACTGTCACAGTCGACGCGGTGCTTGTTGGGTGCATGGAACGATACAACAGTGAGCATTTGCTTTTTAACCCTCACGCCATTTGTTTCCTTGTCCTAACAAAGGCGTAACTTCCTCCATTTTAGAGAGACGACTCGTGCTTTGCAAGGTAGCCGACCACACGAAGTCATATGAGGAGAAAACACAATTTATTGGCCTCGATTAAAATACACAAGCTCGTACATGCTTCATTTTCTAAGTTTTCTTTGCGCATTTTGTGGGTGGTTGGAAATTAGGCCATGCCACGCATAAGTGTAATATGTCAGACAGTTATGGCAAGCGGGTTTAACATGTATAGCTTACTAGTAGTAACTACCTTTTTGTCATTACTTATTTTTATTGTTATTAGTTATTATTCTATAACATTTTTATTATTGTTAGTAAGATTTTTATTACTATAAATTAGCCAGGCTGATATGGCAAGTAAATAGTGAGATATGAAATAAAGAGTTCTAATGCAAAAGGTAATAACCACCTCCGTCCAAAATGAGATAACGATATTGAGCGAATGCTCTCTGCACATATATGTTAATCAAATACTTTCGCTTCAAATCTGCTAAATCCCAGCGTTAGCCCTTCAGAAATAACTGTTCGTTGGCAGAAACCGCTAAACGCTACTTCCCTTTGTCAGTTGACAGAAAGAACAAATCAGAAGACGCAAATTGAATCATGTGATTTCAAGATGAAGGACGGTGTGCATATCAGCTGGCTTTCAATTGCCGGGCTGCAAGATTTTATCATGTTTTGTCCATTGTTACAGTGGCAATGACAGGATTTCGCAAGTAGCAAGTGAGCACAGCAATGTTCATTTTGCTGCTGTAAAACTGACAAAAACAGACTTTTTACTATTGTTGGCAAAGAGGTGGACTTAGAGGTTTTTGCAAAAAAAAGCACACATGGACTGCAGCAAAAGACAGTCAAATTTGTTAAATACCAATGAATTGACTAAAGTGACATTTTTGAAAATAAGGCATTTTAATATCTGACTAATAGCCTTTTCATTGCCATTAAAGTGAAATTACAAAACCTAAACATAGGAACCTGGTTAAAAAAAAAAAAAAAAAAAAAGTTAATTTAAAAGAAAACAAGTCAGATGGACTTAGAGGCTTTTGGATCTGAACTCTTCAAATATTACTATGATTTTGATAGGCATATTATTAAACCTGAATTAGATACCAATAAAGGGGAAACAGCAAAACATACTGAATAGTTGTCCCCATAGAATTCAATAGCAAATAACTGTAATTAATTTCTGTAATGGAATAGTTATTTGTCACAAATAAAATTAAAAAAAAAACGCTAAATGCTTCTATGTGCTACTAATATAGAAACAGATGGCAGTTAGATTAAGGGAATACATGTTAAAATGGCTTGCCACAAACATGCGTCAACCACTATTGTCATGAGATAAAATGAGACAAATTTTTTTTGGGCCTATCTTACTATTACCCATATGAAATAGATATAGAAGTCGCCAAAAATTTGCATTAAAAGAAAAACTAGTCTAATCTGTCAACTTTCCCTTTCAGAGAATTTGGTCATTATAGCTTTTCCACACTTAGTGTTTGTTTAGACACTGATATAAATCCAGAACAAAGACAGTAGGAGAGAACCCATAATTTGCCTGCTGTTTCCATAAAAATGTTAGTGACTTGAAAAAGAATATTAAAAATTCTAAAATGTAAAAATATGTAATTAACGTTCATGGCATTATTTTTTGGTGCTATTTTGTCTTACCATATTTATAACAAATTTCCTATTCAGCCAATGCAAATCAATTATTTATAATATTTCTTTGTCTATTTTTTGTATTTTATCGTTGAAACAGTTAGTCATATATATATACTTGCCACATTTTAAAAGAGCAATTTTAATACCAACTCTATTGGTATTTAAAAATAATTTATAAATCGTACTAATTTTTTGTATAGAAATGTGTTTCAGCAGTTCTTCCACACAATTTATATTTTTTGAGTGATAAGTGTTTATTATTTTTTTATCAGATCAGGTGTATTCAATTACACAAAATTGAGACTTTAAAACTTGTTTTAGCCCAGTGGTAAAAAACAAAAACAAAAGTAACATGGTATTTTAAATGGGATCATTAATCAGCAAAACAATTTTGGATGGAACAGAGCACACTGGCTGATATAAACTCACAGTTATATTTACAAGAGCACGAAAGGTTATGCCATTGCTGAAATCTGACTTGACTTTTTTTTAAATCAAAAATCCACATCATCTTCTGTCTTAAAAGGGCACCAGACATTTCATAAATACAACAACAACAACAAAAAAGATAAACATATTGTTAGACATTACAAACAGAGCACTTTCACATACACATCAGGGGAACAGAAGAATTATTACTGATGATAAGATTTTTCAAGTCAAATGCAATGTCCTAAAATCTAGAGTGAAACAAACCAGGTGTGATGAAGACTGTAACTTTACATCAAAAGCTTTAAGTAAAAGGTAAATGTAAAACAACACAATCGCAGTTTACTTGAGCAAAGTCTAAGGACCAAAAAGATTAATATGTGTTCAATACTGTATTTATTTCACAATACTACCGTCATGCACATCTGTACAATAGATTAACATACGTCATAGCGAGAAAGGTAATGCTAATGGTCTTTGGAAAAAGATACACAAAAGGAGAACACTGGCACATACACAAGCTTAGGTATCAAAATCCATCTTTTTTTTTTTTCTTTTCTTTTTGTTCCTTGCAAGAGTTTGACATTGCAAACACAATTCACTGTGACTTTGGACATGCACCCACATCCCTAGTCCCTCCTTGCAATAAATAAAAAATGGTTTTCACTCGGTAGCGTCTTTCTCTTTCACAGTGGATTCGCACAAGGCCCTCTTCTGCATCATGGTGTAAGGGAACGGTGCACCGTTGCAGGCGCCATAGTCCAGTTTGTTAAGCCTTGATAGTGTTTTGATGCTGCCTGGAGGCCTACCTGGGCTCACCTTGTAGCCTGCAGCTTTGGTGGTGCCCAGCGGCCTTCCTGGGCTGGTTTTAAATCCCGCTGCTCTGGTCGTCCCGGGCGGTCGTCCCGTACTTGTCCTGTAGCCTGCAGACTTGGTGGTACCCGAGGGCCTGCCTCGTCGTCCGGACTTCCCAAGGCCCTTCTTTTTCTTAGAGCCCTCTGGAGCATCTGCACCCCTCATTCGAACGTTTTGGGAGTGAAATTCATTCTGGGAGTCCTGCATCTGGCAAGACATGGGCTTGATCATGCTCTGTGGCAAGGGGGGCAAGTTTGGGAGTGGCAGTTGTAGCGAGGGAGGTGGAGCAGTGGGGTAAAATTTGTTGGACTGTGAACTGCACAACTCAAAATGACTGGCTGGGTGTTGCCCATCATCCCCAATGCTACCCAGACCATAGTCGTTGCTGTTGCTGGCTACTTGGTGCATCATTTTCTGTTCAAATAAAATATATTTTAAAAGAACATTGGATTAGAAAAAGACACAGTGATGTATAAAATGTTTATGTGTATTGTAAAATAACAACTGAAAATAAAAGTATTATACTTTTCCAACATCTTACAACGACCGCGTGCATCGCAAGTGATTGATTGACGACGTCAATCAAAAAGAAAACAACAAGCCTGTTCAATTAACTATGGAAAGTTAACGCAGAGAGTCGTAGGCATACAAACTATGGAAATAGTCACATTTTAAGTATGTCGCAATAATGTACAGTTGGATAAGCAAACACAATGTTTTATCACAAAATGCCAGAGACCGCAAAATATCTCTTATGCAAGTCCATCGTTGTCCTGTCAATCTGCATGTTTGGTCTCTTTTTTTTCAGGCGCCATTCGGTTGTTAATACAGAATATTCTTTCAGTTACTGTAAATAAAAAGAAATTTAATATAAAATAGATACAATTTTGCGTTAAATAATGCAATAAAGAAAGAACTTTACCTCATCTGGAACGCGGATCACGGAATGTAATGGGTTAAACATGAAACAGATCTATCTTCCATTCTTGAAAGCAAAAGCATCATTTTATTCGCGCAGGAATATGCACATTCTTGAAGCGCAAGATGCTTTTTTCCTTAACGATCGTGCTAATTCTGGTTTAAGGGATGGATATTTTTTCCCTGAAACGCTGAGGTTTAAACCTGAAAGGCAGCCATTTTCACTAGAAAAAAATAATAAAATAGTATGAATAGCTTATACGCATGCGTCAGCTGCTGGTGGGAATTAATACTATTCTTCAGCAAATACCAGAAGTCGCTGGTGCCACTTATTTGTCCTCGATATTTATTCATACATATATATATATTTATTTGGTGCAGATATTTGTCGCCATGTCACACTGTGTCTTATTGGACGTGTATTGTGTGGAGTTTTTTTTAAATTATTATTTCTATTCATTTAAGGAACTCGAATGAAAAGTTTCTTCTCACAGGGAAGAAAGTCCAGTCAGAATAATCTATGTTCGCCGTCACAGAAATAAAAAAACAACTATAAGACATATGAGAATATAAAAACATATGAACATGACCACATTATATCATTAAATCAGTATATGAATAACAAAGTTTAAATAATGAATTTTAAATGATGAATACTGCTTCTTAACATAAGACATACACAAACACAGCTAAAAAGATCCTACACTTTCCAGAAACAGAGAATAATAATAATAAAAAATAGCTTTATTATCATTATTATGTAAAAAATATAATTCACTTTGCAGCAACAGAACATAAATTATAATAAAATTATTAATTTAACACCAGAAAACCTATGTAGCGGTTCTGAAATGACTGTAATTCCCATTGTTTATCAGTTGGCGGCGCTAAACGCACAAGAGACAAAGCAATAGATCTGCGACAAACGCTACTATGGCGAAAACTTGTCTGGTCAATATTAATAAGGTCAGGCTGACGTTCACTGATAGCCTTCCTATTGCGAACTAATGGATTATAAATATTAATTATGTTGTGAAATATGCAGCACCGTAAACTACCAATGGAACAGGCCTGGCTCCTGAATATTAAGAGGCAAGCCTTCGCGGTAGTAGGATTCGTTATTTTGAATGCGGATTAGGTGACGTCAACCTACATGAGCGGATTCTCGTCGCTGCTGCGCATCATAACCAGAGTCCGACCGAAATCAAAGGAGCTTTCAGGCTGTAGTTTTAATCGTTTACTGCTCACAAAGCACTAGCTGTAATTATCGTTTTATTCTTGCGGGAGTAAAAGTAACAGCGTTTCAGTCCGTTTCCAAGTAATCAAGGACTCTACAGCTTTATTTTCAACTGGGATTGATTACTTTGACGCATGACGCCAAACCCATATAAAGCATTCTGAGTCGTTTTACCTGATTTTTAACATTACTTGAATGCTTTAAGGAAGTGTCGAGAATGGACGAGAAGCTATTCACGAAAGAACTGGACCAATGGATCGAGCAACTGAACGAGTGCAAACAACTGTCGGAAAACCAAGTGAAAATTTTATGCGAGAAGGTGAGTTCGGTGTGACTGTGCTCGTCACCTGTGTCAGTCCTGCGCTGTGTGATAAAACACGTGTTGGGACAGGCGGCCCGTGGGCGCAGCAGCAGACTGTCTAAATTTGTTATCGGCTCAGATACAGTTGCAGTGCGCCCTTCCCACTGGCCATTTATCCGAAGATGGCGGTGCCGAATTATTCTATTATTGGCCGTCTGTGCGCCATGAATGTGACTATTGGTTGTCGGCTGTGCGGCGCAGTTAGCAACCAGAGCTCTTCAGGTTATGCCCACTTTTGTTGTTCGTTGTCAGGCAGAGTTTGGGGTTTGTCTTTGCGTTCTAAGCCAACATGGGACGGTAAACGTTCACCAGCCTCAGTCAGTCGGGAGGAGGGGAAAAAAATGTGTTATATGTAATTTATGTTCTTTTAATGTGTTAAAAATAAAGCCATTCTTGTTTAAATTGCTTAGCAATATTATTATTTATTTTAAAGTGGAGCATCCATAATTAGTCCACCTGCATTAATCAGTATGTCCTTATTCTGTTAAACCAAAATTTTCAATGTTCTGCTATAAGTTTTCCCTTCACGATGTAAAAAGTGAAAATATGCAGTTTTTTCTTTAAATAGTTTACTTAAAAATGAAAATTCTGTCATCATGTAGGCTACTCACCCACGCTGTTCCAAACCTGCATGTTTTTTTCTTCTTCTGTGGAGCACAAAGGAAGATCTTGCCTCATTGTGTATTATTGAGGGAAAATATATATTTTTTAATATATAAAATACAATAATAATAATAAATTAATTAAGATACCACTTGAGCACATTTTTATGTTATCAGACAAACAATGTTTACAGTGTATTTAGTTCCTCTTAAAGGGTTAGTTCACCCAAAAATGAAAATTCTGTCATTTATTACTCACCCTCATGTCGTTACATACCCGTAAGACTTTGCTAATCTTCAGAACACAAATTACGATATTTTTGTTGAAATCTGATGGCTCTGTGATGCCTTCATAGGGAGCAATGACATTTCCTCTCTCAAGATCCATAAAGGTACTAAAAACATATTTAAATCAGTTCATGTGAGTACAGTGGTTCAATATTAATATTATAAAGCGACGAGAATATTTTTGGTGCGCCAAAACAAACAAATTACTGACTTACTGACAGAATCTGCTGTTCGGAGCACCAAAGTCACGTGATTTCAGCAGTTTGGCGGTTTGACACGCTGATTCATTATGCTCCGAATCTTCCTGAAGCAGTGTTTTGAAATCGGCCATCACTAAATAAGTCGTTATTTTGTTTTTTTGGCGCACCAAAAATATTCTCATCGCTTTATAATATTAATATTGAACCACTGAACTCACATGAACCGATTTAAATATGTTTTTAGTACCTTTATGGATCTTGAGAGAGGAAGTGTCATTGCTCCCCATGAAGGCCTCACTGAGCCATCGGATTTCAACAAAAATATCTTAATTTGTGTTCTGAAGATGAACGAAGGTCTTACGGGTGTGGAACGGCATGAGGATGAGTAATGAATGACATAATTTTCATTTTTGGGTGAACTAACCCTTTAATCTGTTTCCAAGAACAAAGGCCCATTAAGCATATTCCATTATTTATTAATCAACATTGCATCCCACAGTTTGTTAGAAATATTAAATGCACTTTAGATTAATAGTTGAGACTTGTAGTCTAACCTGCCTGTTTTATCTATTCCAGGCTAAAGAAATTTTATCCAAAGAGTCGAACGTCCAGGAAGTTCGATGCCCGGTCACAGTATGCGGAGATGTACATGGCCAATTTCACGATCTTATGGAATTGTTTAAGATCGGGGGTAAATCTCCAGATACTAATTACCTATTCATGGGAGACTATGTGGATAGAGGTTACTATTCAGTAGAGACAGTCACACTGCTGGTGTCTTTAAAGGTATGTGAATAGACACAGCTTTAACATTGATTTGAAGTTACTAATACAAGAAATGTGAATTTGTATTGTGTTAATGGCTTGTTTTTGTAACAAATCCTCAAGGTTCGATATCGAGAGAGAATCACCATCCTCCGTGGAAATCACGAAAGCAGACAAATCACACAAGTTTATGGCTTTTATGACGAGTGCCTGAGAAAATATGGAAATGCTAATGTTTGGAAATATTTCACAGATCTCTTTGACTACCTTCCTCTTACAGCCCTCGTAGACACACAGGTAAATTGGTTTGTGATTAGCAATGTTACATTTGTTGTAACTATTTTATGACATTTAGAGCAAAACAAAAAGATGTTGCACAGTAATTTGAGCGCACATAAGGCTTAAATCAAACTGTCTGCACAGATTTTCTGTCTCCATGGAGGATTGTCACCTTCAATTGACACGCTGGATCACATTCGTGCATTGGACCGGATCCAAGAAGTTCCTCATGAGGTACAAACTCCACCTTTGAATATCAGAAAGATATATTGTGTTACTATAATATTCAAAATTATTTAGAGTCCCAGCTGCGAATACTACTCACAGAAGCTTATGAAATCTTATTGGCAGGGTCCCATGTGTGATTTGCTCTGGTCAGATCCAGATGACCGTGGAGGTTGGGGGATTTCCCCCAGGGGGGCTGGGTACACATTTGGCCAGGACATCTCAGAAACATTTAACCATGCCAACTGCTTGACTCTGGTCTCAAGAGCTCACCAGTTAGTGATGGAGGTAAAAGAGAGGTTGATTACCAATGTTTATGTATATGTAGAGAAGTTGTTAAAGGGATAGTTCACCCAAAAATGACAAATCTGTCACCCTCATGTTGTTCCAGACCTATATGAGTTTCTTTGTTCTGTTGAACACAAAAGAAGATATTCTTCAAAATATCTTCTTTAGAGTTCAACAGAACAAAGAAACTCATACAGGATTGGAACAACATGAGAGTGAGTAAATGATGACAGAATTTTCATTTTTGGGTGAATTATCCCTTTAGTATTCATAGATTTGAAACTGTACAAACAGCATTATTTTAATATCATTGAGATACTATTATAATTTTTTTATTTTTCAGTTTCATTTCAAGTTTTACTAATTTAGTTTTATGTTTCTGACATTTTTATTACTGTTTTTAATATAGTTTTTATTAATATTTGAAGACTTCTAAAATGCCTCTAAATGCCATCTGAAATTTTCTTATAAAATGGTCATTTTTATCAAGCTTGTATGTTTATGTTCAGTTATTTCACTTTAATGGCAATGAAAAAGACCTATTAATTGCCATTAAAGTGAAATTACTGAACAAGCTTGATTAAAATGCTCATTTTGGAAGAAAATTTCAGACGGAACTTAGAGGCTTTTGCGTCTGAAGTCTTCATATAGTTTCAACAATCAGTAGACCAACTGATTGTTGATAAGCTACTGGCTAATATATTTTTTAAAAACATTTTCACAGGGTTATAACTGGTGTCATGAACGTAATGTGGTAACAATCTTCAGCGCACCTAATTATTGCTACCGATGTGGTAACCAGGCTGCGATCATGGAACTTGATGACACGCTCAAGTACTCCTTGTATGTATATGACATAAAGCATTTTTTTTTATTGATAATTTCTCTTTCCTGAACCTGATACATTTTTGTAATTTTACAGTTGTAAATATTATTATTAACAGAATGATTTCCTTTAGTTTACAGTTTGACCCAGCACCACGTAGAGGAGAGCCTCACGTCACTCGTCGCACTCCAGATTATTTTCTTTAAAATGGGAAGGTTTTTTTTTTTAAATTACAGTATTGCAGCACTATCTGACCAGTGGACAATGGTTATTCATAGAAGACATGCTCATCTGTTCAAAATTTCCAACACTAACCCATGTCCTTGGACCAAATCATGTGCCATATGTAAAACTGCAATAAGATAACTGCAGTCATCTCAACAAACACATGAAATGTAACACTACTCTTTCATCTGTACTTTTCTCTCTTCTAGAAAATAACTTGTGTTTTTATCAGGATGTAAGGGTTTCACCAGACTAATGGGTTTATGTGCATTCTTCTAAAGCGCTGTGTTTTGGAATAACGTTCTTTGAATATACACTAAATGCTTATGGCTGGATAATGTACAAGTTGTGATGATCTTAAAATAGTGCTGTTTATTATAGCTGCATTTTCATGCTGCATGGCCTCGGGTTCACAATGAGCTGTCATCTGGCAAATGTCCGATTGCTGTTTTAAATGATTGCCTACTGCCGTGTTTGTTGCAGGTGGGTATGAGACACTTTAGGTCTAGTCTAGTCATTGTCCTTTAAGCACTTTTTCAATGCAGTATTTGTTATTGTACTTAGTTTACAGAGCTTTGGTTTTGTTTGTTTTTGCTTTTGTATGTTACTGCATTATTTCCTAATAATTTGTAAACCAGAGCACAAATTAAATAGGGATTTGAAGGCAATAAAGACTCGTGCTATTTATCTATGTAAAGCCTGTTTCTTTTTAGACAACAGAAGTAAAGTTCTGTTCGTCCTCTGTTGTAGGATGGTGCAAAATGTTATCAGGGTTTCTGATTGATTTTGATTGTCAATTTGGGTTAGGTCATTCCTGTCATGCAGCACAGTTGTGAGCACTGTATTAAAAAAAAATGAAAATGTACTGGAATTTGAGTTAAGGAAAGTTATAATACAGGAGACTTTAAAAAAAAAAAAAAAAGATCTGGCCAAGCTCAGGGAGCTATTTATACAATGAAAATTATGGAATATTTTAAAATGTGAAGACTTCATATAGTCCAGAGCCGTTGAAATTTACATTTTTGAAAAAACGATAAAATATCTGAAAAATTTTATTACAAATATTTCTTATTTAAAATTCACCCTTATGTCCACTTAACTGTCCTTTAAAAAATATTTACATGTTTAAAATTGTGAGTTTAATACTTGACATACCAGACATGCGGACATGACAACGCAATACATAACAGGAATGACTTGGTTGGTGTTTAAAATATCCGCTAGATGGAGCTATTTCCTTAGACCTGTTAACTCTTGTTAATTATGCTCCTCAATACAGTCATTAGACGGGTTTTACTTAGCTAAAAAGTTTTCATGGCTTAATGAAGTTACTGGCATCTCTAAGTAATTAACATATTCGTTTGTTTCTTCAGAGAATCAATTAATAAAGAAATACTAGGTTAAAGTGTTAATTGCCATCTGTATTACATAGAAATTACATAGAAATGACAGACGGTGGTGCTTTCATTTAATGTATTCATACTAAAGATTCATTATTTACGTTTTAGACAGACTAATGTCATAAAAACTGACTTACCCAAGACTTATTAGACCTGATCAGGCGTGTTTGAAGAACACTGAATTTCATAATCAAAACATTTTCATTCGTTTGATTTCATAGCAAAAGTCTTTTCGTTGACTGACTAAAGTATTTTATAAAACTCGAACGTAACTGAACGTAAGCAACTAAAATCCCGTTGCTAATTGTTTATCTTTTAAAATAATTTCCTGGATCGCGACATAAATCTAACATTTTCATGTTACAAATATTTCCCAAAATATTGGAAACTTTTATTTTGAAATATCAGCAGCGCCTCTGGTTGGTTGGGCACAGGGGTGGCTTTGACTGCAGCGTACTTCACATTCATAAATACCAAATTAGCCTCAGTGCGCGAGACCGACATCTGCTGCGGAGTGCTGTGATTTTGTCTGACGGCGGGCTTTGCACTGTTGCACTGTAAGTAACAGGACATTTCGTTATATTTTTTTCACGGATGTCATTTTTCAAGATATATTTTTCTTTCTTTTTTTCTATTGGCTGCATTAGAATGTAAAACCTTATGCTGCCAGTTAGTGGATTTGTGATGTGGCGTCCAGAGGTTGATAAAGAGGTGCACAGCTGGAGTTGTACAGATGGTTTTAAAGATAAAACTAAAATTTATTAAGATGTGTATCATATGAAGCATCCCTCCAATATTTTTATCATGATATTTACACATATTATAATTTATATTTGGATTTATGACATATTGAAAACCCCAATGGAAGCCACCCAACCGGTACTGACTGGTTTTGAACCATTCTTTGCCAATGGGCTACAATGATGATATTCTAACAATTGATTTCAAAACAAGACACCATCTAAATAATTTCATTTATCCCATATTGTTTTGCTCTTTAAAGAGCATCAATGCTTTAACACGTCAGATAAAGCCTATGAAATAAGATGTGTGCATGCATATTATTACTAGACTACTGAAACAATACAGAGTAATAAATAGTCATTAAAGCACACTATTGGGCAAGAAATGGGTTGTTTGGGCAAAGTGTCAAACGCTGCGTCTCTGTTCAAAGTTCATTTCGGATCAAGAGGCCCGTGTATCGGTCTGTATCTTATCACTGCAATCCACAGTGCACTACTGTTTTCATGTTTAAAAAGCACGATATGAAGTCCGATTCGTGAATGAATTGTTCTTTTGAGTCGGATCTTTCTTTAATGAATCGGTTGAACCTGTGCCCACTATGGGAGCTTCTCAAACGGAAGGCTGTGTCCTACTTAGTTCAGTCCTTCAGAGGCTTGTAGGCTCGAGTCCTCCTCAGCATTAAACGCTAGTGACGCATGGCTACGTCACACATGTTCCCGCCCCCACCGGCACGGCATGAAGACCCCTGGCTAATGTAAAATTGTTGAATATGATTGATTAAATAATAATAATAAAAAAAAACGGCACGAAAAGACTAATACAACTTAATTTTGGAAAAATAATTTGTAATACAAATTCTTGTATTATTTGGCTTTCTATTAAAGGGTTAGTTCACCCAAAAATGAAAATAATGTCATTTATCACCCTCATGTCATTCCACACCAAAGACCTTCGTTCATCTTCGGAACACAAATTGAGATATTTTTGTTGAAATCTCTCAAGATCCATAAAGGTACTAAAAACATATTTAAATCAGTTCATGTGAGTACAGTGGTTCAATATTAATATTATAAAGCAACGAGAATATTTTTGGTGCGCCAAAAAAACAAAATAACGACTTATTTAGTGATGGCCGATTTTAAAACACTGCTTCATGAAGCATCGGAGCACAATGAATCAGCATGTCGAATCTTCGGTTCGGGGCACCAGAGTCACGTGATTTCAGCAGTTTGGCGGTTTGACACGCAATCCGAATCATGATTCGATACACTGATTCATAACACTCCGAAGCTTCATGAAGCAGTGTTTTGAAATCGGCCATCACTAAATAAGTCGTTATTTTGTTTTTTTGGCGCACCAAAAAATATTCTCGTCGCTTTACAATATTAATATTGAACCACTGTACTCACATGAACCGATTTAAATATGTTTTTAGTACATTAATGGATCTTGAGAGAGGAAATATCATTGCTGGCAATGCAGGCCTCACGGAGCCATCAGATTTCAACAAAAATATCTTAATTTGTGTTCCGAAGATTAACGAAGGTCTTACGGGTGTGAAACGGCATGAGGGTGAGTAATAAATGACATTATTTTAATTTTTGGGTGAACTAACCCTTTAATGAAATACGATGAATCGCAGTCATATACGGTCTTCCAGCGGCTTACATTACTGGCAGTTTAGTGTTATGTGAGTAATTTACACCAAAACAAAATATAACATGCTTTCATGTCATTACAAAACATTATTTTTGTCTTACATTTCATGATAAATTCAGACAAGCTGAATACCAAGTTGTTTCTGTCAGTTTAATTTCGGGAATTGGTATGAAGGTCGCGAAGGATACATCCCATCAATCCTTCAAATTCAGCTGAATAAGGGTGCGAAACGAAGGATGCTTTTCAAGGATCCTTCTAATTGAGACGGCCTTCAGTGACGTTTGATGACGTGGCAGCCGAGATACGCAGCCTTTCATTTGAGAAGCACCCCAGCAGTCAGAACAAATACGGGTCTATGGTCAGAACTATTTGTTTACGAAATTGACTGAACGATTCGTTTACGAACCGGATTGAATCAGTCCGAATCAACGAGAAGCGTCTCTTTCAATTTGTAGTGAGACGTAAA
Source organism: Megalobrama amblycephala (assembly GCF_018812025.1). Classification (NCBI taxonomy): domain Eukaryota; kingdom Metazoa; phylum Chordata; class Actinopteri; order Cypriniformes; family Xenocyprididae; genus Megalobrama; species Megalobrama amblycephala. The sequence goes on along the minus strand of NC_063066.1, from coordinate 19,002,360 downwards.
CGTTCCCATATATTTGCGGAGCAGAAAGTAACTTACTTCATTGACAAATAGCAAATATATTACAAATAAAACGTTAATAAAATGTGTTTGCAATTTAAATGAATAGTTTTGTCAGTACGCATATGAAATCGAGTTTAAAACTCAATCTCTAAATTGCTTGAGCGTGTGGGATGTCCGTGACGTATCGCTGAATCCCTGAATTGTTTGTTTGAACCGGTTCAACTGTTCAAAAGAACCGAATAGCGCAAACGAGTCAGACATTCTTTCGCCAGTGAAACACACGTTGGTTACAAAAAAGAAGCAGCTCAAACCAAAGCATCAGGCTCGCACACACCGAAGTGATCTCGTGCGAAGCACATGAACCATGATTTGATTTAAAAAGACGCGGACCCACTTTTGTAGCTGTCAGCGGTATTGAACTGAAACGCGTGATTTATTGTCCTCCCTTTTGCCGGCTTTGGTGTGTTGTCAAGATAAAATCTCAACAAACTGCACATCGAAAGCGTGTGGTTTATTTAATTTATTTAATTCTGCCTCTGTGAATGCCTTTTCTTGGAATATACACATGCAAATAACAGGTTAAATCCTGTCTCGTCTGAAAGTTTTATCTGGCATTCAACCTTGAAGGACTTGGTACTAAAATTGGTTTTCTATTCGTCATTGGAAAGTTAATAATCACAAAGACAGTACAAATACCCCAAAATACTACCTTGTATAATTTAAAACCCATATAGCTTTCTTTTTTGAGAAAAGTGCTGCAGTCTGACAGAAGGACAGCCTCCGTAATCTTCCCTTTCATTGTGTGGAAAATGATGCAATGAAAGTGAAGGATTACCAAGACTGTCAGTTCTTTACATTCAGTCTAATATCTTATTTTGTCTTCCACAGAAGAAAGTCATACAGGTTTAAAATAAATGATAATGAGTAAATTGTGTGCGCTACCCTTTTATTAACCAGCCCCCTCCCCTGTGACTAAATTTCTAATATGATACTTTAATAGAAACAAAGGCCATATGTATACATATGTTTTATATGGGACTTGCAGCACCACATGTCATTTTCAGAGTGACTGATGTTCAAGCCTTTCTTTCAAGCCTTTCTTTGCTTGGCTGATCAGCTGTGTCTTTAGAAACTACATGCTGATTCAGCGGTGGCCTAATCGAGAGAGGAATGTCATGTGCAAGCATTATTCAGTTCTTTTTTTCTCTCTCTCTCTAAAATCTTAAATGGCTTTTGATTCTCTAGATGAGAATTCTGAGAATTTTCAAAGCTGGAAACTTTGAATTAATAGGAATATATGGGAATTAACGAGAATTAATGGAAATGAACAGCGAATTTGCAAAATTGCAGGTTAGCCTATAACAGGGTACTTAAATGTAGTTGAAAAAAAATATCTTGCAGCTTCATTTTGGTTAAAACAATCAGATTTAATGCAATTTCAGTTGATTTTTTTATTTTTTTATTATTATTTTTTTTTTACCCTGCACATTCCTCAATCACATTCACACAGCACACTAATTACTGCAGGGCTATTAAAGCCACACACCCTGCATGCACTGTGCATTCCCCCAGTCCATAACGTGCACATTTTATCAAAAATACAGAAAAAAACAGTAATATTGTGAAATATAACTACAATTTAAAATAATGGTTTTCTATTTTAATATACATTAAAATATACTTTATTTCTGTGATGCAAAGCTGAATTTTTAGCATCATTCAGTCTTCAGTGTCACATGATCCTTCAGAAATCATTCTAATATGCTGATTTGATACTCAATTATCAATGTTGGAAACAGTTGTGCTGATTAATAACCTGTGATACTTTTTTCAGGATTTTTGATGCATTCATTTAAAACAGAACTCTTTTGTAACAATATACTCCCGTTCAAAATTTTGGGGTAGTAATTTTTTTTTTTTTTTTTTGAAAGAAATTAATACTTTTATTCAGCAAGGATGTGTGAAATTGATAAAAAGTGATATTAAAGTGATATTGTTAGAAAATATTTCTATTTTGAATAAATTCTGTACTTTTTAACTTTCTATTCATCAATGAACCATGAAAAAAGTATTACGTTCCAAAAAAAATATTAAGCAGCACAACTGTTTCCAACATTGATAATAACTGAGTATCAAATCAGCATATTAGAATGATTTCTGAAGGATCATGTGACACTGAAATAAATAACACATAACAATTGCTGCAATAAAAATATATTTATTTTACATATTTACTAAATTAGAATTAATTGAATGCGAAAATTAAATAACTGTTATTTCATGTTATGACCAAACAAAATGTTTATATTTATGTTTTTATATGATACATTTTATATAAATATGATAAATTTATATAAATTTCCCCAAATTTCCAATTAATTCTTATAATTTCCTTAAATTCCTGTTAAGTTTTCAAATTGGAATATTTCCAAAATTCCCCAGGTTAAGTTCCTGTGAAAAGTTTCCGGAAATTTACAGGAAACTTTCCGCCCCTTTGCAACCCTAATTTTAATACAGTGTTTTCTCCATATAGGGAATAAACTTTAATTAAAATTATCTTAGGATTTACATTACCATTCAAAAGTCTGGGGCAAGTAATAATAATAATAATTATTATTATTATTATTATTATTATTTGGAAGAAATCAATACTTTTATTCAGCAAGAATGCATAAAATTGATTAAAAATTAAAAACATTTATAATGTTATAAAACATTAATTTCAAATAAACGCTGTTTTTTTTAAAACTTTCTATTTATCAAAGAATACTAGAATAAAGTATCATAGTCTCCATAAAAATATTAAGCAGCACAAACAGTTTTAAACATTGATAATAATAAATGTTTCTTAATCAGCAAATCAGCATATTGGAATAATTTTTGGTGGATCATGTGACACTGAAGACTGGAGTAATGATGCTGAAAATTCAGCTTTGTCATCACAGAAATAAAGTACAATTAATATATTACATTTTAAAATATATTAAAATAGAAAATAGTTATTTTAAATGGTAATACCATTTCAAAATATTACTGTTTTTACTGCATATTTGACCAAAAAATGCCTTGGTGAGCGTAAGAAACTAGGTAAGAAACGTACAACCATAATCTTTTGAAAAATTACTTGTTTTCAAATACATTCCCACTGTTGTGTGTTAAAAGAATAAGTGCTGTGTCTCCAAGGTTTTAACAGTGTAATATGTTCACAGTGTACCATGGCAGCCGAGCTCTCCACCTCCATAAACATTAAAGAGCCACGCTGGGATCAGGGAACATTTGTGGGTCGAGCAAAGCATTTCTTCACTGTCACAGACCCTAGAAACATCCTCCTGTCAAATGAACAATTAGAAAAAGCACGTCAGATTATTCAGGATTACAAGTAAGACTCTACTCTGCATTCATTTACAGTATGTGCTTTTGTATACCATTCACTGTTACATATGCTGAGTTTGCCAGATACCAAATACACCTCATCTTCCATTCTCTTATCCCTGAAGAAAAGGGGTGGTATCACCGGGTCTCACAGAAGATGAGCTATGGAGGGCGAAGTATGTTTTTGACTCGGCATTCCATCCAGACACAGGCGAGAAAATGCTCCTGATTGGTCGTATGTCTGCTCAGGTCCCCATGAACATGACCATTACTGGATGCATGATGACGTTCTACAGGTGAATCATGCTGGGTTTTGCTGTGTAATCCATTATTATAGTGGCTATATAGTGTAGCTATATATTTTTTTTCTCTGGATAATACAGTTTCACCACATATAATGCTGAATATTTATACACTTTCTCACTTTTAGAACGACTCCAGCAGTTCTGTTTTGGCAGTGGATCAATCAATCTTTCAATGCAATAGTCAACTACACCAACAGGAGCGGAGACGCCCCCATCACAGTAAAGTGAGAGGAATTTAGATGCACTTTATGCATTTCTTCTTTCAACTAATTTGCAATATCCCTAAATTCCTAATATATGTCCTTGCAGCCAGCTTGGCACAGCATATGTATCAGCCACCACAGGAGCCGTGGCTACTGCTTTAGGACTAAATGCATTAGCAAAGGTAATGCTCTGTTATCGCCAGTGCTCGAAGTGGGCCGGTACACGCTGGTACACAGTACCAGCATTTCTGTATTTTAATCTGTAGTGTACCTTAACTTTTTCTTGTGTACTGGCACTTCTCACATGTTGCCGGTTCTCTGACCACCCCGCCCCTCGAAACGGGATTTCAACCATTGACGCGATTTCAACCCTCAGGAGCACCGGCACTTTTTTGTCCCACTTCGATCACTGGTTATCGCTTACTAATCTGTTGAAAGTCTTTCACATCAAAGTATTAAATATTATGCTCAGTGCTCACTATATATTCATGTAATAATTAGTATTTATGTATATTTAACAAATTAAATTTTCTGTTTTTCAGCATGTGTCTCCACTTCATAGGACGCTTTGTTCCATTCGCTGCTGTAGCTGCTGCTAACTGTATCAATATTCCACTCATGAGACAACGGTAAATAATTATCTAGAACAAATTATTTGCATAAAGTGGTTTGACCTTTTTACTCTGAATTGGTTGTTCAGTAGTCATGGAATATTGTGATTACAAAAAGATCCTAAGTGCATATACTTAATATATACACACTACTGTTCAAAAGTTTGGAGTTGGCAAGATTTTTTAAAATGTTTTTGAAAAGAGTTTCTTATGCTCACCAAGGCTGCAATGACTTGATCAAAAATACAATAAAAACAGTAATATTGTTAAATATTGTTTTCTATTTTTATATATTTTAAAATGTAATTTATTTCTGTGATGGCAAAGCTGAATTTTCAGCATCATTACTCCAGTCTATTATCATTCTGATATGCTGCTTTGGTGCTTAGGAAACATTTCTTGTTACTGTCCATGTTAAAAACAGTTGTGCTGCTTAATATTTTTGTGAAAACCATGATACTTTTTTTTCAGGATTTTTTAGAATTTTAAAAGAACAGAAATAGAACTCTTTTGTAACATTATAAATGTCTTTACTGTTATGATTGATTAATTTAAAGGTGCCCTAGAATTAAAAATTGAATTTACCTCGGCATAGTTAAATAACGAGAGTTCAGTACATGGAAATGACATACAGTGAGTCTCAAACTCCATTGTTTCCTCCTTCTTGTGTAAATCTCATTTGTTTAAAGACCTCCGAAGAACAGGCGAATCTCAACATAACACAGACTGTTACGCAACAGTCGGGATCATTAATATGTGCGCCCCCAATATTTGCATATGCTAGCCCATGTTCAAGGCATTAGACAAGGGCAGCCAGTATTAACGTCTGGATCTGTGCACAGCTGAATCATCAGACTAGGTAAGCAAGCAAGAACAATAGTGAAAAATGGCAGATGGAGTAATAATAACTGACATGATCCATGATATCATGATATTTTTAGTGATATTTGTAAACTGTCTTTCTAAATGTTTTGTTAGCATGTTGCTAATGTACTGTTAAATGTGGTTAAAGTTATTACTGTACGTTTATTACTGTATTCACGGAGACAAGACTGTTGTTATTTTCATTATTAAACACTTGCAGTCTGTATAATTCATAAACAACTTCATTCTTTATAAATCTCTCCAACAGTGTGTAATGTTAGCTTTATCCATGGAGCAAAACCTCAAACTCATTCAGAATCAAATGTAAACATCCAAATAAATACAATACTCACATAATCCGATGTATGCATGCAGCATGCATGACAAACACTTTGTAAAGATCCATTTTGAGGGTTATATTAGCTGTGTGAACTTTGTTTATGCAATGATAGAGTCGAGAGCTCGGGAGGAGGCGGAGAGCGCGACCAATTAAAGGGGCCGCAGCCTGAATCGGCGCATTTCTAATTATGCCCCAAAATAGGCAATTAAAAAAAATTTATTAAAAAAAATCTATGGGGTATTTTGAGCTGAAACTTCACAGACACATTCAGGGGACACCTTAGACTTATATTACATCTTGTAAAAAAAAAACGTTCGATTGCACCTTTAAAGGGGACCTATTATGCAAAATTCCCTTTTACATGGTGTTTAAACATAAATGTGTGTCAGCAGTGTATGCACACAACCACCCTATAATGGTAAAAATCCACCCACTTTATCCAGTCCAGTCCAGTCTATTCAATCCACCTAAATTTTTGAAATCCCCATAATTCATAAGCAGTGTCTCAGAACAAGCAGTTTGCAGATTGTAGCTTTTATGATGTCACAAATGATTAGCCCTGCCCACAACTGCTGACAGACTATGCCCTATTAGCATTGACCCCGCCCTGAGTGAGCTGTACACAGTCCAACATGTTTATCTCCTCGCCAAAAAAGTTATTGTCAAGAGCAGTGAGTGATTTTCTGTTTTTCTTTTGTTGTTGGATTCATATCCAACCAGTAGGTACTGTATATTATGCTGATTTAATTTGAATACACAGATCTAATATACACATGCGATTTTCTTTCCCTGTTGTTTACGTTCACAGACATAACCCACTGTTTGTGAACTTTGTGTGTTTTTGACAGTTTACTCGCAATAAGACGTGAAAGAGAACTTGGTTTAATACTCACGGGACGCACCACCTGACAGTGGGGAGCAGCAGCTCATGTGCATTTAAAGACAGGGTTCCTTCCCCTTAAAAAATGGGCATTTACAACATGGTATAATAAATGATCTGTGGGGTATTATCTCTACTGATCCCAAACTTTTGAACAGTAATGTATATTGCGTGTCGCTGTTCATTTATAATAGACATGAGGTGAGTATGTCATATGGAGCATGTCTTTCATTTTGTGTTTCAGGGAACTCAAACATGGCATTCCAATAACAGATGAGAATGACAATCGATTAGGAGAATCTTCAAAGGCAGCTCAACAGGCCATCACACAAGTGGTGGTTTCCAGAATCCTCATGGCCTCTCCGGGAATGGGTTTGTTTTCTCTAAAAGTCTTGAGTTTGTCTTTCATTAAGCTGACTTTGCTTATTAAAAGTGTAGTTAATGATTTCTGGATTTAAAGTGTATTGGACCAAAACTAGGGCTGCTCGATTATGGCAAAATCATGATCACGATTATTTTTGGTATGATATGATATGATCACTGAAATTTAACAATTATCGATACTTCAGCAAAAACTAACTACTTAAGCAAAAATTAACTAATGTTAGAAAAAGGTCCTTAAAAAAATTACATAAGAAAAGTAAACAGTACAATACAATAAAAACAAAGAAACTATTATAAACAAAACAGACAAATGAATACAACAGAACGAAAATACAAATTAAATAAACAGTGTTTTTCAAGTTTTTCAGGAAGATGTATTAACAGTGGTATTCACATAAGTAATAGCCTACAACAAAAAAATGAATAATCAAATGTAAAATAACACTGCATAGTCTTACTATACATATTAAATATAGATTAATCCTTATTAAAGCTACTGAAGCAGGTTTATTAGGCTGCTGTCACTTAAAGAGCTAATGCACGGATCCAATATACTGTTACACATGCTTTTTCTTTCTCAACTGTGTACATTTATTTAAGACATAACCCACTGTGTTTATGTGAATACTCTCCAAAAACGCATTTTGACATTTTTGTTTGTACGCGTTTAGGCGTGAAGCCCATTTGCTTTTCCGTGTTTGGCTCAGACTCAGAGTGCGCACACAGAAAGCCACCTGGGGAACAGAGTCTCTTTTGCGGCTTTATGCACTTTTAATAACACTGTAGACTGCATATTACAACACTCACTTATTTGGCTGATTTGGATGTTAAGTTTGGGCTTTTGAAGGGAGGAATTAATACATACCGCTGTGAAGGAAAGCAAGCTGCGCTGGACGGAATGCGGCCGCGGCACAATAATTGATTTACCTCGATTATCTTGTTTTCGTAATCGTTGGAAGCCAAAATCGAAAATCAATTACAATTAATCGCACAGCCCTAACCAAAACACACTTGTAGCCAATCAGCAGTAGGGGGTGTATACACTCATGATGGGGGAGGAGGAGAGAGATTGAGCAAGAGGGAGATTTGAAGAAAGACTGTAGAAAGAGAAATGGCTGAGATATTACAAACAAGAAAAGGTCAGAGGAATATCACTGGAAAAAGAAGGGTTATGATCAGGCAAGCGCTTGAAATCGGATGCTGAGGTTGCTTTGTTTCTGCTCCATACGGGAGTAAAATTGGTTTTGCTATATTTTGCTATGTTTCACAGAAACAAGATATGCTGTAATGTAATGTTAAATATAGTAACATGACAGTTTTCAGTGTTAGTGTTTGTCTGGAGCTGGTGTCAGCAATGGTAAAGAGACATCCACTCTTGCATTGCGTGTTGGTGCATTTTGGGGGCGGAGCAATGAAGGGAGGGGTGTGTTTGTTTGGGTTGATTTCAGATATCAACTATGCCTTTCAGAAATCACTTACTGCACCTTTAAACCCAGAAATTTAGTTTAACGATATTATATTAAAATATATGATATTAAAAATATTAGGATTTTCATGAGTTTTCTCAAACTTTCAGCCCACACTGTCTTATGCACATGCAATGTTGATTTATTAAAGTGCATATCTGGTTATGGGACACTGCAATTGCAAGCAATTTAACTTTTAATTTAATTTTTTTCTTCCTGTAGCCATCCCCCCATTTTTAATGAACTCTTTGGAAAAGAAGGCCTTCCTCAAGGTAATTTCAAAATTGCACTGTAAACGTTTTGTTTACTTGACTGAAAATTTTAATGAAAGTTGTTCAGCCTTAACAGAGCACGCACATACCCGACTACAGTGTCCAGTCTGCTTGAATGCTTTAGCCCTTACAATGGCCCCATAGAATCATGGGCTTTGCTGCCAGGTTGATTTTTTCCCCCCCTTTATTTTTTCAGAGGTTTCCGTGGATGAGTGCACCCATTCAAGTTGGCTTGGTTGGGTTTTGGTGAGTTGCCAAAGATAGATAGACGGTCTAATAAAATGTTATTTTCTGAAAAGAATTCAAGAATTTGTGACCCATTCTTTTGTATCTTCTTTCTTCTTCTTAGCCTTGTGTTTGCGACCCCGTTGTGTTGTGCATTATTCCCACAAAAGAGGTGAGAACTTTCTCAAAACTGTTTGGAACTAAATGCATGTATGATTTTGGAATCTTTTGAATCCTTTCAGAATGATTCGTTTGGGTTTGTAAATCATTCTTGCACTTCATAATTCCAATTTGTTTCTAATTAAATGCATTCAGCTCTATGGCAGTGAGCCGCTTGGAACCAGAGCTGCAGGAGAAGATTCGAGCCAGTCATCCTGGAGTAGAGAAGGTCTACTTCAACAAAGGACTGTAAAGACAAACGTTGGTGAATCTCCTCTCTACTGTAATGGTTTCACGTACCATCTAAAACATCTTTTTGTGTGCCAAAGTTCACCCGGTCTTCTCTAGGACATCCCAACTCAGTCATTTTGTAAGATATTTTTACATTTTTGACTGTTTTAATTGTTTTTAAGTTAAATCCTTATTGTTGTTGCCGATTTGTGCAGGTCTTTTGTCTGACGTGTATGACGGTGCTCACTACTGTACATTTAGTATTTTTTTTAATTTCTGAAACAATTTTGTTTGCTGCCAGATTATTCCATGTGCCACTCAATGCCATTTTCAGTAAGGATCAAAGATGGCTGGTGTTGACCTCCTTTTTTTTTTTTTTTTGGGGTTAGTCTGTATTGCATTGTTGTTGTCAGTATTTCGTGTTTATCTCTTCATGATGGTTGCAGTTTATTCAGTACTGCCAAATTTCATTTCAGTTTCAAGAAAAGTCATGGAACCTCTTTATGACAATAGTGCAATCCGTTTAAAACGTTGCCAAATACAAACCTATGCTGCAAATTTCCTTAGACCCAGGTTTAATAAACCAATAAACTACAGCATGAGTTTTAAGAAGAGTTTTATCTATTTTACTATCCTCAGTATTTGAGTTTCACTCTTAGTGTGTAATACAAGAATAGTGTGTATGTTCATATGATTTCTTCTGCCTGCCGACAGTGCATGAACAAACTTTTTGTAAGTTAAAATAGTGTGAGGTTAAAGTTCAACGTGTTCTCATTGACTGTTCCAAAGTCCATTCCTCTAGCAGTTCAAGGAAACGCATTGTTTTTCTATACAATCTTGTCAAACCTCAGTTGTTTTTTGTTTAATGAAAGGCCTTGGTTTACCCTCAAATTTTTCATGTGCCATATTTCGTTACATTTGTTAAAGTCCTCACTCACAACAATCTACATGAAACCTCCTAGAATAACTAATAGAATGCTAATGTACTCATTTTCTGTATCTTTTTCCACACAAAAAAGTGCTACATTGCCTTTCCTTAAATCCTGTTCCTATTTACCATCTATAATACATAGCAAAAAGTTTGTGGACAACTCCTTTGAATGGACAGGATTGATTATTTCAGTCATTTCTGAGGCCAAATCTTAATGCAACTGCATTCAGTGACATTCTAGAGACTTAGAATTTACCACCTTTTTAAAAAAAAGAAGATTGGCCTGCACAAATCCCCATCCTTTAGGATGAATTGTAACACCGACTGTGAGCCCGGTCCCATCATTGGATCTAACACTCATAGAAAGCCTTCCTAGAAGAGTGAAATGTCAAATATCAGTAAACGGATCAGTTAATGCTTATAATTTTCGAAATTAGGATTTCAAAAATCGCATATTGTGTTTGGGTGTCCATGTACTTTTGGCTATGTTATATATTTTTCGATTAATGATGTTAATCTTTGTGAACTTTCCATTTAATTGAATAAGTCTCCATGTGTTGAGGTATTTAAATATGTGTAATGTTTAATATGTAATGTAATAAGAGAGTGTAACAGCTCACAGTTAGCTGTGTGTTGAGCACTCTGATATTTGTTGTTGTGAGACTGTTTATGTGCCACATTTGTTCAGTTCATGAATGTAGTGTTGGCAGTAATGAAATCAAACTAAGAACACGTACATTTCCGTGAATATGGTGGTAGTTATATCGGTAACCATTCTTTGTTTTTTTGACAAAAGCACAAAAGTCCTTGTTCTTAAAGATTCTCTGAAGGTTTTCAGTATTATTAATCATGCTTCTCGGTGGATGATAATGGATAGGGTTTTTATAATGTGTTGAATATTATTTTGTGATTAGATCAGGGTCATCAGCAACACTAACATGGACAGGGCCCAGGACTAAATTTTTTTAGGTGGGCTCTGCCTCCATGAGCGATGGCCAGATAGGTGCTCCGATCATTCCAGTTCCATTTCAGAAATGTGATACTTACGGATCTTGTATAAATGAACTTAATTCATAACGGATTTAACATCAAACTGCTCAAGAACTGCTGATTTGTTCAGGAGAATCACAACAGCATTGAAGCCATGAGAAGTTTTTGATCTTTATGAGGTAGTTGGCTTTATTAATTATATACTAAGTGAAATGCAATGTTTTCCTGGACAAAAATACATAAACATAGCATATCACTGTTTATTTCCTGATCCCATAATCAATAATTCAAGGCGTCTGCATACTTGGAACAAAGCGGGAATATTCTGAGGTGACAGGTGTGACTCAGTAGTCTACTCTTTAAATGAACAAGTTGCTCTGATTCATACAATAATTTGTTTACAGTGAATGAGATAGGTGTAAGATTTTCAAGATGAATATTTTAAAAATGTTTCTTATTTTACAGTGAATGGAGAAATTGTACTGTGTAGATTACACTGTACTGTGTGGATTACCTAAATAAAGAGTATTATAAAGCAATGGGTCTTGTTTGCAGCCTGTCTTTATTTAGTTAACTTTTTAGTGCATCACACTAGATTTTAAAGCTGTGTAATTTCTTACAGTTTTTCTCAATATGAATGAACAGAGTTTAGTTAACTTACCATCAGTTGGTTGTGGTGCAGTTCAACCGTGTTCGGGCACTTGAAGTAACTCTTAAAGTGTATGAATGTCATTGAATTAGATACATAAAATTAATGTAAGCTATAAAATAATATAGATGTTAATGTTAAACTTCGTGACTTAGAAAGTTTGTGGAACATGCTGATAGTTAATGCGATGAATTACACCTGTGTAAACTGAGGGGAAACTCACTTCATTCTCCTTAAAGGAGATTCGCAAACATTTCTCAGAGAAGTGAAGTTAGTTCTAAGACAAAGTATATTTTTTAAAAGGTCTGACTTGATCTAATATTTTGTTATCTTTGAAATTGTATCATTTAAAGCCGTTTCCTCAGTGTCCATTTCTTCGCGTGTGTGATTGTAGGTTAGGTGTATAAATAAAACGGATAAAGGGCGACACCTACTGGGCATATTTGTATATAACTCCAAATTGCGCCCACTTCAGGCGGTTTACTGTAGACACAGTGCACTACAGTATATACAGACGATAATTGTTTAATTAGATTTTATTCAAATGTTTTTTATTATTATTCAAACCATTTTAAAGCCTGCTTTTTTATTTTTATTTTAGTTGCTTCCTGTTAGATTAGCTAGCTATATCTGCGGAGTATCTTGCCCAGCACTAAGACTTGATTTGACACTTGAGAGAGACACTCAAAGCAAATAAACAAGTCTTTTCTGAAACAAGTGCGTTTGTAAGCACAGGAGGAGGAGTGAACGTGGGGCAACACGGACAGCATTTTAATCTGCCAGGGGGTGTTTCCATCAAGTGGCCATATTGGGAGGAGAGAGAGAGAAAGAGAGAGAGAGAGTAAGCTCAATAAATGAAAGCATACTGTCAGTGTCAGTACTATCTACATGGCTGCCACAGATGTAAACATATATCCTGTAAGTTATTTACCTCTTATATTTACTGTACATTATTATTCAAAGTTTAACATGCATATTTATTGTTGATAAAGTTGGAATGTGTACATCGAGAGGTATGACGACTGGATTAGTTGGTCAAGATGCTTTAACTTTGTTCATATTTCATAATTTGCTATGTTTAAATAAATAAAACTATATTTATGTGCTAATATGTGCAAGATGTTATATGCAGTATGTGTTTAGATGTTTGTTGCAACGGAGAAAAATAGGATTCTGCTTGAGTTTGGTCCTACTATAAGTCCAAATGCATGACATTCTGTAGGTAGGCTAATATTACTAAACTTTTTCTACATACATATGCTTGTAGTTTATATTTATGGTTTAACATTAGGGTCTAAATCCATTGTCAAAGTCATTTCAAGCTGATTAGTTCTTGTAAGCAGATCAGCTTTGCTGTCTTCTGGTTGCCACTTCAGTCAACATGCATCCCAATGTCCTTCTCTTCCTAATGAAGTTTGTGGTGTTTTTACATTTGTCCAAGAGTATCATTCTACTACTGTTCATTTATGCTTTGAACCCAGCACTTAAAAGATGTTTCTCGGGGCAATGGCAGTGGAAACCTTCAGTTACTGAGAAACACAGGCTGCATAAAGAGCTCTTTGTGCCCCAGTGTGTGTTAAGAATACTGGGGCAGTGGAACAGATGAAGGCTGTGTGAAACACTTCCTTGTGTTTGTACAGAGTGAGAAGCTCTGAATACCTCAGCATGTTGCTTTTCTCTGTGATCGAGACTCAAACCCGGGTCCATGCATGCCAATATGCTCAGTTACAAAATGACATGGGTCAGCTTCTCCGCTTCGATCAGTAGCTCCATATATTAATAGACATATTAGGGTGAAGTATGCAAAACCAGGACAGTTTTTGGTATATTTATGATGGAGCACTGATAATATTGTGAAATATTATTACAATTTAATATAATTGTTTTCTATTTTAATATTTTTTTATAATGTAATTTATTCCTGTGATGGCAAAGCTGAATTTTCAGCCTCAGTGTCACATGATCCTTCAGAAATCATTATATTTTGCTGATTTGCTGCTCAAAAAACATCTTATTATTATCAATGTTGAAAACAGTTGTGCTGCTTAATATTTTTGTGCAGACTGTGATACATTATTTTTTCAGGATTATTTGATGTGAGTAGAAAATTCAATAGAACAGCATTTATTTGAAATAGAAATCTTCTATAACATAAGTGTCTTTACTGTCACTTTTGATTAATTTAATGCATCCTTGCTGAATAAAAGTATTAATTTCTCTTAAAAAGTCTTACATAGCCCAACTATATGCAAATGCATTACTGCATTTACCTGCCATGATTATTAAAACTATTATTAATATTGAAAACAACAATAAACGTTTTGTTAGATTTTATTTGCTAGATTACATCCACTAAAATGACATTTTTACAAATACCCTTGTGGCAATTATTCATCATGACACTATCAATGTTTTCCTGGTATATCATGTCGTACTTTCTTGATGTTGTAATTTCTCAGAGTGAGGAGATGAGGACTCTCTCTCTCAACGGTCATGTCGGTTTTGACAGTCTACCTGATCAGCTGGTCAGCAAATCAGTGAGCCAAGGATTCAGCTTCAACATTCTCTGCGTAGGTGAGGAAAAGTGCTTTTAAAATCCTGAAGAGCTGGCATTTAAATGTTAAGATTGAAGCAAGAGATTGCAAGATATTGCTTTGTTTCTACAGGTGAAACTGGGATCGGCAAATCTACTTTAATGAGCACACTTTTTAACACATCGTTTGAAAATGAAGAGGCCAGCCACTTCCAGAACGAGGTGCATTTACGACCCAGAACGTACAACCTACAGGAAAGCAATGTGGATTTGCAGCTGACCATTGTAGACACAGTGGGATTTGGCGACCAGGTTAATAAAGAAGAAAGGTTAGTGCTTGAGACTTATGTTAAAGGTGCAATACATAAGAATTTTGCAGTAAAATATCCAAAAACCACTAGGCCAGTGTTATATGTTTTGTTCACTTGAGTACTTACAATATCCCAAATATTTCCAACTATTTGTAAATCGTGAGAAAATTGCAATTTTAACCAAGGCTCCGGGGCGTGTGAGGAGTCGCCTGTCAATTGCGTCATACCCGCGTTACCCTCGGTCTGCGGTTATATTTTGTTGCAAAACATTAAAACATCTGTTTTGATATATTTATAGACAGAAAACTAATTATTGTATAGCTCAACACGTTTAGTCTTATTGTTTAAATCTAATTGTCTTGATTTTTTGCGAGTATCATGCTTTACCATGCCTCAGAGAAAAACACTATTTTGTGAAGTAGCTAATATAGCATAATCAGATGCAGCTTTATTTTTAGTAACAGTAATACAGCATTTTCTCCATCATACAATACGTTTTAAAATTAATTTCATGCCATTTATCAACACAAGCCACCCTTCATACTACAGTAACATTAATAATCGCATCCATGAACATGATTTCTGCCCGAGTTCTATCCCGATTATTTTCCACCGGCTTGTAATATAAAGACCACATGTCCCAAGATTTCACGCTCCAACTTGCCATCATCAAACTACGCCTTTGTTTTGAAAAGGCCTCTAGCGGACAGATAATATTATATATTGCACCTTTAAATATATGAATGGTGCAATGACATTGATAATGAAATGTCAGGATCAAATTAAAGTCTTACACCTTTCCCTGTTTCTCTGCAGCTATAAACCTATTGTGGACTACATTGATGCCCAGTTTGAAAACTTCCTTGAAGAAGAGCTTAAAATTAAACGTTCCCTTTACAACTATCATGATTCACGAATCCATATCTGCCTCTACTTTATTGCTCCCACTGGACATTCACTGAAATCTCTGGACTTAGTTACCATGAAGAAACTGGACAGTAAGGTATTGTGTTCACAAACTGTTTGTGTGTGTGTGTATATATATATATATATATATATATTATTCATTTATATCCATATTTTTCCTTTCCAACCAGGTAAATATTATTCCCATCATTGCAAAGGCAGACACTATTTCCAAAAGTGAGCTTCAAAAATTTAAGATCAAGATCATGAGTGAACTGGTCAGCAATGGTGTTCAGATCTACCAGTTCCCAACAGACGATGAAGCTGTGGCTGAAATAAACTCTTCTATGAATGTAAGATATATATATATTATTGAGAATATTAACTGTCAGAATAAATTATTATTATTTTTAAATGTTTTGTAACAATTTTGCTATTGATCAGAATCAGAACAGATACACAATATGTTCCTAGAGACACCTTCAATGTTGATCCAGTCACTTGTGTTGCAGGCGCATCTGCCTTTTGCTGTGATTGGAAGCAGTGAAGAGGTTAAAATTGGGAATAAAATGGTGCGAGCCAGACAGTATCCATGGGGAGTGGTACAGGGTAGGTACTGCTACTAGCAGATGAAGATATTATCATTGACTTAGTTTAGGTTAGAAAAAATTTGACAATTTGGGCAATTATTTATTTTTCTCTCTTATTTATTTACCATTGAAAACAGGAAACATTTTAGTGCAAATGCAAATGAATAGCAAAGGATGCAACTGATACTTTGTGTATATTATGCTTCTTGTGCAGCCACAGGGAATGTTGATTTTTTAAAAAAGAAATTAATACTTTTTTTCACCAAGGATGCTTTAAATTGATCAAAAGTGACAGTAAAAGACTCTTATGGCCTTATGATAGCAATCTGAGTCGTAACAAAGCACTGTTCGCCAGAGGAGAACTGGCCCCCCGACTAAGCCTGGTTTCTCCCAAGGTTTTTTTCTCCATTTTAACACCTACTTGCCACCTGTTTGCCACCTGATGTCACCTGTTGGAGTTTGGGATCCTTGCCGCTGTCGCCTTTGGCTTGCTTAGTTGGGGACACTTGACATTTGACTTGACATTTGATAATCAACAGTGCCTTGAACTGCCTGCATTGACACTATTCTTTAAGAGCTGCTGTGCAGCCAAAATTATATACCAGTTATCAATGTAAAGCTGCTTTGACACAATCTACATTGTAAAAAGCGCTATATAAATAAAGGTGACTTGACTTGCTTTGTTACAAAAAAATTGTTTCAAATAAATGCTGTTCATTTGAGTTTTCAAAACAAAAATATTAAGCAGCACAACAGTTTCAACACTGATAATAATAAGAAATGCTTCTTAAGAGGGATAGTTCACCCAAAAATGAAAATTATCCCATGATTTACTCTCCCTCAAGCCATCCTAGGAGTATATGACTATCTTCTTTGAGACGAACACAATCGGAGATATATTTGAAAATATCCTGGCTCTACCAAACTTTATAATGGTAGTTGTTATAACAGAGACACGGAGGCAGGAATAAAAGCAATGCTGGTAAGTTTATTTATGAAACAGTAGAGCAGATGGTGAAATAGCGAGTATATAGCAGTTCTTGAATGGATGAGGGAATGTGATACTGTCCTTTGATGTTTTGTAGATGCAGATGGAGAGATGAGTAGAGGGATGACGGCGGAGAAACTCACACACACACAAGCAGGTAGGTACACGAGGGGACCAGGAGACGAAGGAGCTGAAGGAGACGACTGGAGCAGGTAAGTATGGCGTTTAGGAGTCCTTGAGGTAAGCATACAGATGCTGTAGTGCAAACGAGACCGGACATATGCTGTGTGTGAGTGTGGGTGCTTTATAGTGCTGATGATTGCGGTGATGATGAGGTGCAGGTGACGGTGATCAGAACTCGGGTGATTGAGTGCGTGGGTAAGGCAGTGAGGTGGAACCTGACGTGTCTGTGACAGTAGTGAACAGGTGGCCTATTTTGAAGCCCCCAAAAAATGCATCCATCCATCATAAATATAATCCATACGACTCCCGGGGGTTAATAAAGGCCTTCTGAAGCAAGGCGAAAGGTTTTGTATGAGAAAAATGGGTAACACTTTATTTTAGGGTCTTTTAACTAGTTGCTTATTAGCATGCATATTACTAGAATATTGACTATTTATTAGTACTTATTAAGCACATATTAATAACTTATTCTGCATGACCTAATTCTACATTCCTAATCCTACCCAATACCTAAACTTAACAACTACCTTACTAACTATTAATAAGCAGTAAATTCAGAGTTTATTGAGGGAAAAGTCGTAGTTAATAGTTTATATGTGTTCCCTATACTAAAGTGTTACCGAAAAATGTACATATCTAAAACTTTATTAACTATAATAACTAGCTTCAGGCAGACAGCCGTATGCATCAATTAGCGGCGGAAGAGTAACCTCTGACCTGACGCAGGACTCAATGACAAATGAGGAAGCTCAGAGGATAGAGCAAAACAAAACACCGGTCACAAAATAGAAGTCTAATTTGAGAAACTTTAAAGACAGATGTCATAGGATTTCGATATAAGAGAAGAGGAGCTTGAGTTTGATGCACAGCCCTATTTGTTTAAACCGTGAGAGGCGTCTAAGCTTACGATACTCCTACATCCTGCGTCATACATCACGTCAGGGATTACACATTTGGAGCAAGTCAAAAAGTTATAAAGTTATTTATAAAAGTTATTTCTTTTCATTTATAAAGTTTTAAATATGGATATTTTTTCTTTGCTTCAGAAGGCCTTTATTAACCCCCAGAAGCCGTATGGATTATATTTATGATGGATGGATACATTTTTTGGGAGGCTTCAAAACAGGCGCCCCCATTCACTACTATTATAAAGCTTGGTAAAGCCAGGATATTTTTAAATACATCTCCAAGTGTGTTCATCTCAAAGAAGATAGTCATATACACCTAAGATGGCTTGAGGGTGAGTAAATCATGGGATAATTTTCATTTTTAGGTGAACTATCCCTTTAAGCACCAAATCAGCATATTAGAATGATTTCTGAAGGATCATGTGACACTAAAGACTGGCGTAATGATGCTGAAAATTCTGCTTTGCCATCACAGGATTATATATAATGACTTTTTAAAATATATATATTTTTAATTATAATAATATTTCACAGTATTACTGTTTTACTGTATTTTTCATCAAATAAATGCAGCATCTTCTTCGACAGTACACGCACTGTAATGCATACAAACTAATCATACAGACCAATACCAATTTGTAGATTAAAGTGGCATATGATTGATTACCTAATTATCCACTGCGATATATTTATTTCTATTAATGGCTGACAGTACAGCCATAGCTTATCTTAAACATAGATTGTCAACATTAATGAAACAAACTGTGTCTTGATTGCTGAAGACATCATGAGAACTACACCAGATTATTAAAGTCGACATGAAATGGTAGTTGTGATAGTCATTTCTTCCCTATTGTGATGTATATCTGAGTGAAATGACTTCTTGAACAAGAAAAAATGGGACAAGACTTGATTTTTAGGCACATTAATTTTTTTAAATAATGATGATAAATCATTTATAATAAATACTGTAATATTTCATTTTTAAAAAAAAAAGAATTGTCAGTTTTGATTTCATGGTGACTTTAATGTAGTTATGTTGTTTGTCCTCAGTGGAGAATGAGAGTCACTGTGACTTTGTAAAGCTGAGAGAGATGTTAATCCGTGTCAACATGCTGGACCTGAGGGAACAGACCCACGCCAGACACTATGAGCTGTACCGCCGCTGCAAACTGGAGGAGATGGGCTTCAAAGACACTGACCCTGACAGCGAACCCTTCAGGTACTGACAAGACCTCATCCAAGACACTTCTACAACTAAGTGCTAACTTGTACTAGTCAGTCTTAGTCTTACATAATGCTGCTACTTCTTCTCAAGTAGATCATGTAAAAGAAAAAAATCAGCAAATTGATTTGAAACTTATATGATAATGGAAACATTACATAGTTCACAGTTTTGTTGTGAGGCATCAAATGAAATGAAAAGTGAAAATGCTTCTCACTATCTGTCCTCACATACAGTCTGCAGGAGACATACGTGGCCAAGAGGAGAGAATTTATCGGCGAGCTACAACTCAAGGAGGAGCAGATGAGACAGATGTTTGTCAACAAAGTGAAGGAGACAGAAGCAGAGCTAAAAGAAAAGGAGAGAGAGGTAAGAAGTACCACTGTTTTAAAGGCACACTATGTAGTTTTCGCCGCTAGAGGTCGCCTATTCAAAACTTGCTTGATATGATGCCTTGATTTCATGGGAGGTGCTGTCTTCACATCTACAGCTGGTGAAAATGAATCCGACGAGACTCGGGCAGAAATCGAGCTAATGTATTAAAGATTTATTAAAGGTGCCCTAGAATCAAAAATTGAATTTACCTTGGCATAGTTGAATAACAAGAGTTCAGTACATGGAAAAGACATACAGTGAGTCTCAAATTCCATTGTTTCCTCTTTCTTATATAAATCTCATTTGTTTAAAAGACCTCCGAAGAACAGGCATAACACTGACTGTTACGTAACAGTCGAGATCATTAATATGTACGCCCCCAATATTTGCATATGCCAGCTCATGTTCAAGGCATTGCACAAGGGCAAAACATCTGGATCTGTGCACAGCTGAATCATCAGACTATGCAAGCAAGGTAAGCAAGCAAGAACAATAGCAAAAAATGGCAGATGGAGCAATAATAACTGACATGATCCATGATATCATGCTATTTTTAGTGATATTTGTAAATTGTCTTTCAAAATGTTTCGTTAGCATGTTGCTAATGTACTGTTAAATGTGGTTAAAGTTACCATTGTTTCTTACTGTATTCGCGGAGACAAGAGGCGTCGCTATTTTATTATTAAACACTTGCAGTCTGTATAATTCATAAACACAACTTAATTCTTTATAAATCTCTCCAACAGTGTGTAATGTTAGCTTTAGCCACGGAGCACCATCAAACTCATTCAGAATCAAATGTAAACATCCAAATAAATACTATACTATACATGATCCGACGCATGCATGCAGCATGCATGATGAACATCTTGTTAAGATCCATTTGAGGGTTATATTAGCTGTGTGAACTTTGTTTATGCACTGTATAACTGCACTTATAATCAAGAGCTTTGGGGGTGCAGGGAGCGAGAGATTTAAAGGGGCCACAGCCTGAATCGGCGCATAGTTAATGATGCCCCAAATTAGGCAGTTAAAAAAATTAATTAAAAAAATCTATGGGGTATTTTGAGCTGAAACTTCACAGACACATTCAGGAGACACCTTAGACTTATATTACATCTTTTGAAAAGACATTCTATGGCACCTTTAAAGGGCTAGTTCATCTAAAAATGAAATTTCTATCATTAAGTACTCACCCTCATGTTGTTCCACACATGCATTCATGTTCGGAACACAAATTAAGATACTTTTGATGAAATCAGAGGGTATCTGAACCACACATAGGCAGCAACATCATTGCACCTTTTGAGGTCCAGAAAAGTAGTAAAAACATGGTTAAACTATACAACGTGACTAATGTGGTTCAACCGTAATGTTATGAAGCAACAAGAATACTTTTTGTGTGCAAAAACAAAACAATAACGACTTTATTCAACAATTTGAACCGTTGTCATACGTAGTGAACTCCTTATTCCTAATTCCTTGTTTACGCCAGAACGCTGGATCCTGTGTCAGCATCACATGCATGCGTCGTGGTGCTCACGTGTTCAGCTCTGGCCAATACTGAGTCTGCGTTCGTACGTAAACACGGAAGCCTGCACTGAGCATATGGCAATGGTTCAAATTGTTGAATAAAGTCATTATTTTTGTCTCTCAGCAGTAAAAATTTGGGATGTTAATCGATTAAAGATTAATAGAATTAATTATATGATACACTCATAATAAATAATTTACTTCATTGCAAAAATAAAATAAAAATATCTTATTAGATGAACTCTTGTTGTGTATTCCCAGCTGCATGAAAGATTTGAGATGCTGAAACGTACACATCAGGAGGAGAAGAGGAACCTGGAGGAGAAGCGTAGAGATTTAGAAGAGGAGATGAACACCTTCAACAGGAGGAAAGTGGCTGCTGAAACCCTACAGTCTCTTCAAGGCTCCTCTGCCATCAAAAAAGACAAAGAGAAGAAAACGTAAGCCTCCTCCTCCCTCTCTTTCCCATTCTAACCCCTCAGACTATCTGTTCCCATCTCTGGTAGTCACCATCTGTGAATGAGACTGATCTGTGTCTGCATTCACAAGCGTCTGAGGTCTTTTTGTTTGTCTGTGTTGGCTGGGCTCTGATGCCAAGGCAGAGGATGCTGGGATAAGAGAGCTTCAATACTGTGATATTAGAGCGCACTGGCAGACAGGGTTTTTGCATGTTTAAGTATTGAGACAGATGATGACACTAGTTGCCTGGTACTGCCAGCTGCCGGATCAGCATGCATTTATGCCCCCTGATTAAGTATGTTTGCCATTTTTTGCACTCACTCTGAAAAAAACTCACTTTTTTTTTTTGACGTATGTGTTAGCGCTCTTATTTTTGCTTGGTTAAACATTCATTTAATGTCTATTAAAAATTTTCATTTCAGTTGATTGCCGACCCAAGGATGCATCAGCATCAGTAACTGCCCAGTATCTATGTGATGATCCACTGATGTGCGCCTGATTCTTCTGGGTTTACATTTTTATTAAAGGGATAGTTCACCTAAAATGTAAATTCTGTCATTATTTATTCACCCCCTATATCACTCCAAACCCATCCTCTTTTGTGAAACATGAGATATTTTTGTTCATACAGTGAACGTCAACGGTAATCATAACTGTTTGGTTACCAATATTCTTTAAAATATATTTTTGTGATAAACAGAAGAAAAAAAAAAAAGGCATACAGGTTTGGAACAACAGGAGGGTGAGTAAATGATGAGAGAATTTTTGGTTCAGTTAACCTCTTTAAGAAAACCTGAAGCTCTGTTTAATTTTGTCATTATCTTATATTAATAAAGAACTTGACTGCTACCTGGACTGTTAACATATCATTTAGATTTTGTATATGAATGTATTTTCCTCTAAACAGTTTTACCAGATTGCAAAGTACTGTACAAGATTAATTATTTTAATTATTAACCAGCATAATGATGATATTTTTAAATGTTAAATATCTCTGCTGACATCATGGCTTACCTCTACTATACAAATGCAACTGTATATTTTTGAAGTTTAAAATAAAATAAAAAATACTTTTACAGTTTGTTTTTTATTTATTACTCACCTCTATAGGAATGGAGATATAGAGAAAAAAATGTTAAAAATAAAAATAACATTAAAAAATAATAAAGGGAAAAAATAATACAAAACCTAAGTTTAGTCCTGAATTAATTTAATAATAAAAAAATTCATTTAATCATATATTCCTTTATTTATTTTCCTATATTTACATTTATTTATTTATTTTTAATTTATGCAGGTTTGGGTCTCCATATACAAGAACCACTCAAAAATGAATGGCAAGAATGCTTCATTTTATTCACGAACAATTCTATTAAGAGTATACTACAAGGCCTCCTCAAAGTTTAGAATTCTGGTCTGTTTTTTTTAATCTTGTTATTTAGTCTTCCATCAGCATATTCCCTGACCTCAGAAAGGTATTGAACTAGAAGATTTGTATCAGCCTTAGTGGCTTTTGCTAAAGGATTACCACATGTACTTAACCAAATCCCAAAAGCACTTAAACCACCAGTTACTTGCTGAATTCTCTGGAACGAGAGATGCATTTGCAGATGGTGCTTGTTATTAGTGAAGCAGGTGTCTGAACTGATAAATAACACTTGATCCAGCCACTGATATGCATTATACATCATGACAAAATGAAATAAAAAACATTGCAATGTAAAATAAGGAAACTTAGTTTGTGTTCACTCTTGAATCATTTATTGTTCCGTTGAAAATGTGTTGCTCATGTGACTCAGAGTCATTAAAGGAATACAGAAGGGTTAAAAAGAGTCTGCATTCTTCCCCAAAACTCAACACAACAATCTAACTGCCATCTCTCAGATCCAAAATACAGACTGAAATACCCTTGATAACAGTTAAAAAGGCATCATAAGGCCATGGTGGAAATGACAAATGATTAAAAAAAACCTTGCATGTGTCTCTGCATAAGCGGCTTTAATATCTTACACTGACCAGCCGCTGGTCCTCGGACCTCAAAAGCCAGATAAAAGACGTGAACGACCTCTGATCTGAACCAAAAGGATAGTTGGAATGTGCTCTTGTACAACAGTCAGGTAAGTTAAACTAAAATTTCACACTCATTCTCTCACATAGAGGAATACAATCAAACTTATATATCTATGAGGAGATAATGACTGCACTCTGGTTGTTTATTTTAACCAATGTCCAGTTTAAAAAAAAAAAAATAATAACATAACATAAAAGAAAGAAATTTCAAAATCAATGTCCCCATCTATACGATGGTGCATCCAGCATGTACTTGCACTGGCCTCCTCTGGCTGAATAAATAAACTCTCTTGTGATTGGCTGACCATGTGTCAAGAGAGTATGGCTCTTGATTGGTGGACACGCTGACACAAAGTTACAATTTGCATACAGTATCTTCAGTACTTAATGTAAATGACCTTTCGCTTAACATTTGTGCTCTAGTAACTTGTGTGTCTTTACAGATACATTCGCTCCTACTTGCCGAGTGTGCTATCTGTTTACGAGTCTCTTTGGCTGAGAATTTCATCTGGCTGATGCAGCCATATAAATCTGACAAACACCTTCCCACCTAAAACAAACAATCATACATCATATATGCCTGCATTTTAATATTATCTTCTTTATCAAATTTAATACTTATAATATACATCCTGTACCTGTATAAAATAAACAAAAAAGAAGAAGAAAAAAAAAAAGGTAAAAGGAATAGTTCACCCAAAAATTACAATTCTGTGAAAAACACACATGCACGTTTTTAAATATGTCAACAGTACCAAATGCAATTCTTGCGTTTTGTGCCGAAGTCTGTATACGCATATGCGATTTGACAGTTGTGACTGATGGCATAATTTGCAGTTAATAACGACTTAAATTTCAATCTGTTTCTCACAAAAGCTATCTTATTACTTTAAAAGTCGTATGGACCCCATTTATGGAGCTTTTTTTGTCTTTGTTGAAGCTGGGCAGTCCATGGACACAACTGTCTGGAAAAGAGCAGCGTGAACATCTGTTAAAATCTTCATTTGTGTTTTAGAGAAAATACGGTGCTTTTCCACTGCATGGTACTGCTTGGTACGGCTCACTTTTGGCACTTTTTCACTGCATGGTACGGTACGGCACGCTTAAATAGTACAACCTTGGTTGAGGTTCCAAGCAAGCCGTACCGATACTAAAATGTGACATGCAGATCACTGATTGGTCAGAGAGAATCGCCACTGCTAGTGTCATTGGATTTGAAACACAAGATACCAAACCCGCTAGATTTAAATAGTAACAGCCACCGCAGTATCATTTGTTCGCACAACCAAGTCGGTTCTGAAATTTTAAAAATGTGACGCTTTGAGCGCTGTTGAGCGGATTCGTAAACACCTCTTGATTGGCCTTTGTGTTCACGCACTCATCAGATATGTCTGTGGCCACAGCACTGGTAAAATCATTTAGTCTCATTACTTTTAATGAAGATGATTGTGTTTTGAGTGCCTGCGACTTACTTTCACTTTGATTTGCGGCAGTTTGCGCGTTGTCTTGCTGAAGAGATACTCAGCTGCTCATCTGCGGCAATGCGTGATGCAGTAGCTCTGTCATATATGGCTATAACATGTTATTTAGCCTATAACACGTGCTCACACTTTTATTTTTTAGTATTTTTGGGAGGAGTTCAATTTACATAATGTGGTTTCAACAACCAGATGCATTTAGACCTGGAATGCGTCCCAGACCACCTTCTGAAGTGGTTTGAGCGATCGGATTTATATCCGTTTCAAATGCGTTTCGGAGGATGTACGTCATTGCTTACGTTGCACGAGTGCCCACTTCTGGCGGAACCTTTGCAATGGGCTGAACTGGAACGTCCTAAGCCCTTGATCACTTGGAATCTGCAATGGAGCTGATTTATTATTTATTTTTTCCCCTTACAAATTTGTTTAATACAGCATTCTTTATGTATATATGTGTGTTTTAAATGTTTAAAAAAAAAAATTAATATATCATAGAATTGTTTGTGGTAGGGTAAATTAAACGCGATATGCGGTGACGTCATAATCGTGTTGCATTGTGGGTTATGGAGCTGCCTGAAGTGTAAAAATCGAGGGAGCGAGGGTCTGTCCATATAAACTTCCCTCGTCCACTTCACGAAGTGGAACGCACTTCAAATTGGCGGCAGGGATTCCCCCGAGGGGAAGTGTGTAGGGAAGTTCGCGAGTGCGTGTCTAAAACTGGAGCGGAACGCAGCCCTGGTCTTTTCACAATCGGATAGCTATCCGATCAGTGAAAACGCATGAAGTGACCAGGTGTAAACAGGCCCACTGATGACTATTTACAACATGTTTTTGAAGCGTTGATCAATGTAGCCAATCACAGACATATCTGATGAGCAACGAGAACACAATGGCCAATCAGAGGTGTTTACGAATCCGCTCAACAGCGCTCAAAGCATCACGTTCTTTAAAAATTTCAGTACCGACTTGGTATCGCGGTCAGTAGACAACGTGCAGACGGTTTTCTCATTGGTAGCCGAGGAGCGGATCCACGGCAGTAGAGGCGGCGCAACTATAATGCTCAGTCTATAATCCCACCCACTTTGAAGCAGTAACTAAACTGCAGTGGAAAAGCAAACCAAAAGTAAAGCAAGCCATGCCAAGTCGTACCACGCAGTGGAAAAGCGGTTTCAAACTGGTTTGAAACAACACAAGGTTGTTAAATGATGACAGAATTTTCATTTTTAGGTGAACTGTCCCTTTAAGGGTTTGAAACACACCGGAATCTGCAAGACTTAACAGTGATTCATGTTGTAAATGTTTTAAATGCTTATTGGCTGACTGCTGAGAGGTTTGTGGTTTCTGTTGACGTCATTCTGGATAAGACAGCAGTGTGTCTCACATGGTCCCGCCTACTAAGGCTGAATGTCCATTGATCATTGGACAGTCTTGCGTAAAAATCGGTAGGTAATACACTGAAGTACCAAATGATTCTTTAAATAACTATGAAAGTCTGTGTTATTTGTGTACCATATTGATATTCAGAAAACAAAACGCTGTAAGACTCGTCTTCACTGGTCCATGTTCTCAGTGTACGTCCTCCACAGTGACTGTTGAAGTTTGACTGGGAAACACTTACGTTTTGTGTTTGTAGTCTTTTGTATGCTTTTTTGCATGTGTGGTTGAGCAGCTTTACATCCTTCCAATCTAGGCTCAGAGGGCAAAAACTGCCGAGTGAATCCTGATTCTTTCTCGTTCATACTGAAATCTCATAGGTTGTTCCTCCAACACCAGTCACTTTCTTCACCCCTCCTGCAGGTTTGTGTGAGTGGGTGTTATGATTGGCCAAGTTTTGTTTAAAAGTCGAGCTGAATGGTTGGTGGGGGGAAAAAAAAAAGAGAGAAATTTAAGAAAAATTAGGATGCATGTGGAAAAAGGTAATAATGCAGCCAAAAACACGTTGGATGCAGTGAAAGTGTTGTAGGAATATATGCATTAAATATAACAGAGACAAAGCAAGCAAGACACATTCACAAACAAGGGTTCAAGTCAACATGAAATGACAAGCCAATTTATTACCATAATATTATGCAAGGATTTTATTGCCAAATGACTGGAAGGTCAAGGTCTGTTTCAAATGTTTTAATTTGCTACTATTTTTGTAACCTTCCTTACACTAGTCAGGGTTCAAGGATTTTTCTCCTGGCCACTTCTGATTTTCACTTGCCTTCAATGCCCTGGCAACATTTACACTGGCCCAAAATAATGATTCATTTTTAATATTATCAATATATATATATATTTTAATATGTAAAGAGTGGTGCAGGAATGATGTATTATTGTAGGCCAGAAAACAGCATTTTAGCACTTCTGGTTCAGACGTCATGAAGTCAATACGTTTTTTTAATGGATTTTTGGTTAAATGCCTGAAATAAGGTCTGTAGTGAACACAAGCTCAATATACTTTCAAGTTTTATTCTACAACATAAAATACATCAGTAATACCCCTTGTGAAGTTTTTTTTTAATTTATATTCTTGAAAAAGGCAGTTAAATGGGACTACAGAGGTTGTCAAGGACATTAAACTCACTCAAAGCAAATGGGCAAACTCACCAGTCCACTATTACAGCCTCACTGTGTTCATAATCACACTCTTGCTGTCTATTTTAACTCAAACTTGGGAAAATGTTTTTAAATAAAGACCGAAAGAGTTCTTGAAAGCTTAATGGTGACGTTGACGTCATGTGACCATGGTGTAGTTCATATACAGTCTACATTTAGCTTTTTACTTCTACCGATTGTATTTAGGCTTAAAAATTCATAAAAGTTGTGTTCATTTGTGAAGATTATCATAATGAACAAAATGTGTATGAATCAGAAACCTTTGTTGTACAGAGCTTATTTTCTGCAATAATCCAAAAGATAATTGACAAATTCTACTGCGTTTTTGTCAAGGGAACCAGGGTGACGCTAACTTCCGGGTCGCACTCTATACTATAATATTTAGAAATTAAGATTTTAGAAAAGCTTTTTGACCTATAACAGTAGCCTAATCCGCCTTGGTATAATGTCAGGCAAAAGGAAGTTTTTTCAGAGAAGAAAATGATAAATATTACTGGGAAATTCTAATGTAAGACTGGTAACACATTTAGAAAGTAAATTATGTAAATTTTAATATGTTGACTTTTAAGACATCAAAACTACAAAATAAGACGAACCTTAGCACAGAGACAGAGTCATCCTTATGGCCACAAGGCAGGAGGAGGGGAGGGCAGAAGAGAGCAGACGAACGTAAAGAAAGAGAACAGAGAAGGAAAAAGGACAGAGAAAGATGGAGGGTGCATACAGAAATTTGAGAGACAGTAGAGTGGCCATGGTTTGCAGGAAGAAAGAGACAGTGTTACTGAACAAAGAGAAGAAGAGAGACCAAACCAAATGAATACAGTCACGAACACCGGACCTCAATGTTCTACTTGACCATCACACACAGGCGTGCAGGTTATTTGGGGCGGGGTAAGAGAGAGACGGCTAAAAATCTGCAGGCATTACTCACTTCTGCATCGGAGTCCCGCCCCCTGAGGTAGAGGGGCGGTGCTGTAATTCGGCGCCACCTCCGTAGGACAGTGATTTGCCCAGAGGTGTATGGCCAGGGGCGGGGCCAGGAGGAGGGGAGCCCAACGAGCGAGCGCGAGGAGAAAGGGGTGGAGCTCGAGAAGGGGGTGAGCTTGTTGGGCGCAGGAAAGCTCTGTTGGGGGAGGGTCTTAGGGGGGCAGGGCAGGCCTGGAGAGAGCCCTCCCTCTGCTGAGCAGACAGGAAAGGGGACGTGTACCCCAAAATAGGCGGGGGCCCCGGTGCTGTGCTAAGAGAGTGCGGAGGGTGCGGTCTGGGCGGGGACAGCTCATGAGCAGCAGACTCAAACTCTGGACTTTCGGACGGCGTCAGCAGGCTTTCGTATGACAAGCTGCCGTTGCGCGTCTGATTGGCTAAACTTTTGTAGCTAGTGGAGGTTGTACCCTCAGAGATGAGGGGCCCAAGGGCATTGTGGGCCGTCTGGGCAGAGCGGAGGCTTGAGGAGCAAGAGGCTGCTGCTGATTGGAGGAGGGTGTCGGTAAAAGAAGGGTAAGATCGCCCGCCAAACGCAGAGGCCCCACCCAGCCCCACCGAGCCTGCTCTACCCCCCTCCCCTCCCCCACGGCACCCTGCACCCCCTCGGCTTGACAAACTGGGGTCTGAGCGGTAGCTGGGCTGCCCAGTGGTGACGGGGACAGAGGGAGATTCGGTCATACTGTTCCCTCGACTCATCTGAGAGGAGAAAGAAAGACAGGAAGTATACACCAAACGTTCCCGACAACTGAAGCATCACCAAAGAGATGAAGGATGGCACACAACTCAAAGTTTGAGCAAACCACACCATATAAAAGGGACGTACGGAGCCCCTAGGGGGACAGAGTGATGGGGAAAAAAATGAAATTGGAGGAAAAATTCTACATAAATACTTTTGCGTTCTCTCATAAAACTTTTGCGTTCGACCCAGAAACTTTGCATTTGCTTGGAAAACTTTTGGATTCTTGCGCAAGTTTTGCATTCCATCACACTGAAAAGCATAGAAAAACTATATATTTGAATGCTTTTGCAAACAAACCTTTAAAGGAGTGGTTGATTATGATTTCGCTTTTTTAACTTTAATTAGTGTGAAATGTTGCTGTTAGAGCATAAAGTACATCTGCAAATCTGCCGGCATCTGCCGTCATTTTACGCTGGACTGCTTCAAAAACGGTGGTCAATTCAATGCTGCATTTGCACAAAAGATTAACATGATGGCACATGCTAGTCGGGAAGTTGAATCAACTCCACAGCAGCTACATAAACTTATCCACTAACCATTCACAAACGTCCAGATGCATTCTATAAGTTGTAACTTCTTTCTGAGTCTCTCCATCAGTGTCCGACTCTGGTTTGAACAATGTAAGGATGAACACCATTACTGACAATCATCATTTTGGCCGCATGAGATTCTCCAGCTTTGATGTTGAGCAACCGAAGCATGAGCTGTTAAAGCCCCGCCTTCTTCTGGAAAGCAGCAGCTCATTTGCATTTAAAGGGACACAAACAAAAACGGTGTGTTTTTGCTCACACCCAAATAGGGGCAAATTTGACAAGCTATAATAAATGATCTGTGGGGTATTTTGAGCTGAAACGTCACATACACACTCTGGGGACACCAGAGACTTATATTTCACCTTGTAAAAGGGGCATTAAAGGTCCCCTTTAATCTCAAAATAAATCATATCTGAGATTTTTTTTACTTAATTAAACAGACTGGGGCAAAATACAGTCACTGCAAGTTTAAAATACTTAAAATAGCACATTATAAGAGAATGCAAAAGTTTTGCAAGCAAACAAAGTGTCTCAGCAAAATACAAAGGTTTTCAGAGTAAACGCAGAAGTACGGAAAATTCTTTCTTCCCATCTCATATTTTTCCCCACCTTTACCCCTTAGGGGCTTCGTAGGAACGTATGGAGGCACAAGAATTATGTTTAAAACATCAAGGAGGATTTGACACTAGATTCATGCCATTTTTACAGAATGGATAAAAGAAAGGAAAGGAGTCAAGTTATGCTTCAGAATGAGAGGAAAACGGCAACAGGAAAGAGTCCAGCTTGAATAAAACGCAACAACTGCAGAGTCAAAATGACAAAACACGAGAGCAAGGTGCAAAACACCATAACAACGGACGACTCACATCTAAACTTACTCGCTCACTGACTGCCAGTGATTTCAGATAATCAAGAAAAATAATAAAAGAAAGGATTAACAAAAACAAAAAAGGAAAAAAAAAAATGCAATGCAAACCTCAAGTGCATCATGATTGTCTTAAACAAAAAAATATATATTTTACAGTTTTTGCACTTATTAGACTTACCTTGCTGGAATGTGTGGAGGCCGTGTGGTTTTTTCCTGGGCTGCTGTAGGCCGGCCTATATTTATACAATGAAGGTGTGGGTGGAGCCTCAGTCAGCAAGCTGCACTCTGAATCAAAGAAAAGATTGTTATAAAAATATATGATTTTTTCCTTTTATCTTTACTTGACATCATTGGAAAAAGCAATATTGCTCATGATCTGACATCTACGATACATCTACATGTGCACTAACCTTCATTTTGTGTGTGAGGCAACCCAGGGTATCTGTGCTCTGGTTTTGGTGGTGGAGGGGGATCAGCATCAGTGGACTGACTCTCCATTATCTCCAGACTACTTTTAGACTGAAGTACACACACACAGAGCAACTCTTAGCAAAAATAGCCTGTTCATCTAAAGGGATTGTATGATCCTACTCTTAACAGAGATCTTTAGCATTTTATGTCAAATACTTTCGACAGCAATTTGATCATTTCAGCTGTAGAGACACAAAATGTCTGAAGAGCATGACAAATATTAAATAATGAAAAGTTTGGAGGTAAGAATGAAAAATGGTGACTGATATTGATTTTTTTACAACCAATGTCAATTATTTTTGTTTAAACGTTAGAAAAGCAGAACCAATATTTAATATTTTTTTATACATGACTTTTCTGCACAGCAGTATCCAAATAATTACTAGACTACAACAATTACACATCAAATTCATTATTAATGTTGTAATTATTATAATTTATTAAATATGCAATTTAATGACCACTTATAAAATGGTTAGTTCCTGTCCTTGATTCTGATTGGTCAATAGCTGTGTTTTATTCACAATAGAACACAGCTATGACCGCTTCACCCAACAGTTCTGTGTATCACTACACAACACCCTTAGCAACCACTCTTAGGAACGTAAACTGTTTGTCCTCAGGTGATATTGTTTATTGAAGCTTACTGTATTATGTAGAAGAGTATTGTGAGAAAGAGATCGAGTGAGCAAGTTTATTACCTGCATTCAGATTTAGCATTTTCCTTCAGGTCAGTCATATGTTCATAATAAAAAACCTGTTTAAATGTCCGATGTATTATCCTGTCCTTTTAACAGTTAAGGGGTTTTCCCATGACTGACAGCGCTAGTCAAAGCATTTATCAGTTACGTCTTGTTCTGTGTTCACAACAGTTCAGTCTTTTCAATGTAAACGTCTTCGCTACTGACTGACACACTCATAAAGACAGTCTTTGCTGCCATCTAATGGCGTAATAATCTAACTTATGTTGTTGTTTGTGGTCAGGGACTATTTTTTCTGGCGGAAGGAAGGCTTTTAGTGATTTTACTTCATGAAAGTTGCATTGTTACATATTTTTGGCTTTAATATTTGTATTGTGCGGTAACCGTTTTATAAAAGCAATAAGGTACTCGAGGCTAGTGCTTTATCATGAATAAGTCACGGCTGAAGGGTGTTATTAGGCACGACGCGAAGCAACCCCTTCAACTGTGACTTATTCATGAAAGAGCACAGCCTCTTGTAGCTTATTGCTTACTTATTGGCTGTCTAACATTAATAAAAAAGATAACCAATTTAATATAAAAGTCCAAATATGGCTCAAAAACACTGCTCAAATGATTATCAATCAATGTCTAATTATGTTTCGCTTTATGGTTTGAACCTACAACCTTTCAGCACACATCTAATTTATCTATTATATTATATCTATTCTAAATTTATTATAAATATATTATCCTATATTTATTACATTATCTTTATCTATTTATTGAAACAATTTACACTACGCAAAACCAAAAAAACTACCATTACGGACCTACTCCATTTGGAAAGCGCTGCCAACCATGAATGTTAGCATGATGAAAAAAAGTATGACAAGATGTTTGTACCTGCTGGACGCCATTATCCAGGACTTTAGCTGCAAGTTGGGCTTCAGATAGAGGTGGCCGCAAAAATGGTGGCTGGACCTGAACAGAATGAGGCTTTCGTAAGCGACCAAGATACCTGCCCCAAAAAAAAAACATTTACATACAATTAGAACTTCAATTCTAACAAAATCTGCAAAACACTTCTTTAAATAAGATTTCTGAACCTGGGAGCCTGTGAACTACACAGCACATGTGCAATGTTTTTCAAACATCCGTGTGTGAAGGGGTTAACACCGCCTCTGAACTTCCCGGTCACCTGAGGTGAAGAGAGGAAAATTGAGAACACGCCCTTGTAAATCAGGCAGAAAAAGAACATCATTCTGTTTGACTAAACACATACAATATGGACAAAAGATACACATGAACACACACACACACACCTGTTCATTGGTCGTTCTCCCTCTGGCTACAAGCACAACATGGAACCCAGTGAGTCCCGCAACCGGGACAAAAAACAGACCAGCTACACACATCACTGCCATACTGAGTAGTGTGTTAAGGATACCAACAGAACTGAACAGGTTGGTGTGTAATTTATGTGCACATGCATATGTGAGTGCATTATGTGTAAAGGATACGTGACTCCAGAGTGGATCTGGTCCAGTTGTTTTGTGTGATGGAGGATGTATAGCAGACTGAAGCCAAACACATCCATAATGTGAATAGTGAGCGAGAGCAGGAACAGAAAGAAATAACGATAGTTCCGCCTCCCAATGCAGTTGTTCACCCATGGGCAGTGATGGTCAAACTCCTAAACACAGACACACATGCATACACACATTTAGACAATAAAAAAAAGTCAAGACTACGATACTACGATGAGTTTGTGTGTACCTCCACACAGTTGTCACACACGGAGCAGTGTGAACAGCGCGGTGGTCTGTAAAAGCGACACGTGGAGCACCATTTCATCCGCACCTGAATGCCCCTCACCTCCACCGTCTTATAAAGTGGAGCACGGAAATCATCCTCTTTATCCTCATCTTCCTCAGCTGTAAGACAAGTGCGCACATGTCACAGCTCAAACACAATTTCATGAATACTGTCCAGGTCATAACCACACCAAAAGAAAAATCAAAGGAAAATATAATTTCATCACATAGCTTCACCCAACGGTTCTGTGTATCACTACACAACACCCTTAGCAACCACTCTTAGCAACATAAACTGTTTGTTCTCAGGTGATATTGTTCATTGAAGCTTACTGTATTATGTAGAAGAGTGTTGTGAGAAAGAGATCGATTGAGCGAGTTTATTACCTGCATTCAGATTTAGCATTTTCCTTCAGGTCAGTCCTATGTTCATAATAAAAAACCAGTTTAAATGTCCGATGTATTATCTTGTCCTTTTAACAGTTAAGGGGTTTTCCTGTGACTGATAGTGCTAGTCAAAGCATTTGTCAGTTGCGTCTTGTTCCGTGTTCACAACAATTCAATCTTTTCAATGTGAAATTCTTCGTTACTGACTGACACACTCATAAAGACAGTCTTTGCCGCCATCTAATGGCGTAATAATGTAACTTCTGTTGCTGTTCACGGTCAGGGACTATTTTTTTCTGGCAGAAGGAAGGCTTTTAGTGATTTTACTTCATGAAAGTTGCATTGATACATATTTTTTGGCTTTAAAGTTCCAAATAACAGCATCTATTACAAATAGAAATCTTTAGTAACATTATATTTGAATATAAGATGAGCCCTTTTCAAGATGTGCCTTTTGTTAAAAGGCTTTTTGTGGAGTAAATATTGTCTTTTAATAAGAAAATGCTTTTATTTTTAAGTAATTTTCATATTGCATATTTTTCATATTTTAATTTTTATTTTTAATATATAAGAATGGTAAATATTGGTAAAATGTACCAACAATCACATTTAAAAATAAACACTTTATGGCATACCATAAAAATATTATTTCACAACTTTTTTATGAAGTGACATGAAGTGGCATGTCAAAAAACACAAGTGTTTGATCCACATTACCTATCTGATCCAGGGGATATGAATATTTTATTCCTAAGGCTGATCACATAGCGCTGAAAACACAGCAATTTTTCCTGAAGACTTATTCTGCGGTGTAATGATAATTCATTATGTCTCATCTCTCTTATGGTGCGTGTCCACTGGCGCAATTCATTCCTATGCAGGATTTACTCACATTTTCTCAATGTAAATTACGTAAAAAAACAAAACAAAATGAAGTGCATACCTCTAGGAAAGATGCCAGGGTCCATGAATGTGGCCATACAGAAATTGGCCAGTGTGAAGAGGAAGACCACAGCATTATAGAGTGGAATGGAGGAGGAGAACCGGTCTGACAGCCACGGACACCTGCGCAGAGATGGCTCTCATTACACTTAGAGTAAAACTGATATACTGAATTTCTGTATGAATTTATTTAGGTGCTACTCACGTGAAACAGAGAAACAGCGTTGTGGCCCCCACGAGGAAGGCGGTTGCTGCGGACACAGGCACATAGCGACTGGGGCGGAATGGGCGGGATGGGGAGGGGTCTCCGAGAGCCCCGCCCACACTGAGACCCACAGGCATTTGGAGGAGTAAAAAAACTGGGGAACAGGGGAAGCCGTCAGAGAGAGAAGGAAGCTTGTCTCCCACCTGAGTGAGGATGGTGTGTAGCCATGGCCGTAACAATAACTTTAGTGAAACTGAAATAGAATTATGTTCTCACAAATCAAGGTGCATGTCTTTCCTAAATCAAACGTTAATGTAAAATAGTGCAGATGCTTTTTGTATATGTCTGTGCTGATACATAAAAAATAGACTAAATTCATATACGCATAATTTGTGATACTATGACTTACTACTGTAATACAAAAATAGCTCTAGTTTCATCAAAAATAAGTTCATATGGCTTGAATGTAACAAGATTTGGTCAATAAAAGGAAAATCAAGTGACAGCAAAGCTCTTTTAGTGCAAATCTCTGGTAAGCCCCATGTTACACTAAAAAGAGCTCAAAGGAAGCAGCAGTTTGAGTTCAGGCATTCATACAGTATCGCTTAGAGACCAATGTCATATCTCTCAAAGCATCACAGCAGATGAGTGCATGTACAACGTCAGGCTACAGGAAGAAAAAAAAGGTTTTGGTAGGAGGTATACAGTGAAACAAAGTATGAGGAAAAAAAAGAAACTACAAGACAAAAAAAAAAATGACTTTCTTTTTACAATCTCAATGGGAGTCTGGATTCCCCCTGGAACAGTCCGTCTAAGAAAAGATCGTAATTACTAGAACAAAATATAAAACAGAGCTCTTGATATCTTGTGCCCTAAATGAGAGCTCATTCTCCACTCTTCTGGGGTGATCTATGCTCACACTTTGATAAGAAACAAACTGGCCGAAAAGTGAGCAGAAAAACACAGTTTCCCAGGTCACAATCACATGAATCTTGCAAGTTTAGATATCCACATGATAACGTGGCAGAGTTGTTTTTCAGAGGTCCATATGCAAAAAAGGAACACCCACTGCTGAGTGCGTGTCCACCATAGCAATTGCACCCAATCCGTATATGTCCAGGGTTGAAAACTCCAATTCGTGGTGACACATGAGTGTGCAAAACCATTTTACTCCTGCATAGTGTCCCATGAGGCCTTTCTTTTCTCACATAGATGAGACTGATGAGTCTAGAATGCCGCCCTGCTCCTTTTTGATTCCTTTACAAGCCTGATCGGTTTCTATAAGAGGAAAAGATGAAACACATAAGATATGAACTCATGACCTGATCTTACAGATTCTTGGCAGTCTCCATACCGGTTCCATTTCATTTACAAGCAACCTGTATCATACAAATGATCACATGAACAAAGCGAAACGTAAAAGACATGAATTGTGAAACCTACATCTGTGTACACACACATCGTGTTGAAACCTGATCATGCTTTTGCTGCCCTGTGTCACAACTTCTGACTCACCAGGAAAGGGTGTGCCTCTTTTTCCTGTATTCTCCACCACACCAGTTTTTTTTGGTATACAAACCCCCCAAACCCATCATCCCTTTACTATCCCCTTTTTCTCCTTGGCTTTGCTGTCCCATTGACCACACAGTGACCTTGAGCGTTGCATACAAAAGCCTTATTACACGACTCATAATCTTCTTTTCTTGCAGCTACTCCTGCTGCCTTCATTCACAGTACCAACTGAAAACCGATTCACTGCACATGGGAATTATATCTTGATTTGATTAATTAATAAACATGTTATATCATACCTGACCATCAACTTTTTAATCAATAAAGAACTGGATGATGGATGTCAGATGATATCTGACCAGAGAGCATAATCAATAATAAACTGGAAAATTATGTTAGTATGTCACTGACCCACAATGGCCATTTTAACATTAAATACAATGTAAAAGTGGCTTCAATGGTTTTTCCAACGAAAATGGCTAGCTGTTACGTTTACAAGACAGGACCAGCTTACTATAATATAGATAGCTGCAGTGCCCTGCGAATTAATAAAAAAAAAAAGCTACATTTAAAATTCTTGTGTGCTGTCTACCTACTTGGACAGTATTTGTTGGCATTATATGTGCACTGCACACGTTTGAATTGAACTATAATGCCCCAAAATGCTGTTTAGGTAGGCAAATCATTAACTGACACAATCATTCATTACAGCAAAAACACAAACCAAACTGGTGAATTGAGTTCCAATATTACTTAAATATCAAAACATAAACAATTTCAGACATGAAAGCAAAATTCTGAATCAAAAACCCAAAACCCTACGGTTTTGTCCCGTCTTCGTTAGCTTACCACCACAGCTAAGAATGTAGTCCTCCGAAATAACTTACTACCTTACAGTAAAACAATACTTCAAAACACAAGAAGAATGCATATTTATTCAATATTAGGATAAATAACTGATGAACAACACCAAAATACGATAATTTAAGTTTTCATTTCGTGTTTTGCGTTCTGTTTAACTAGGCCGCAAAGTGACGCCTCGGACTCCATTTATTATAGCCTCGACTGAAGGAATCTCAAACGCGGTTATATTGATCTGATGTCGACACAGAGCAAAAGCAAATAGCAAATTGAGTCTAACACTTTTTAAATGTAATAACACATCTATTATGAATATCATCCACTGGTATATACTCACTCTGTGTCGGATATATCCACTGTTTACGTACTTTAAATGGCAGGCATTTAATCACACATCCTGTGATTTAGAGACTCGGTTTCTCTTCTACATCCCGGTCCCGGGGCAGCGGTATTATCTGATGGAAGAGGAGCTTCAGCTCTCTCTATACTCTCTCTCCCTTAATCTCAGTGTCTTTCTACGGCCGGCGAAACGGCTTTTGATCTGTATATGCCCGGGGCTGAAAACTCCCCAAGTCGTTTATCCGATGTAGAGTCTGATAAGCCAAAAATAAAACTCTTAACAAGGCATCATCATCTTCTTCGGCACCAGCATCATTTAAGGACAGGTATAGGACACCCAAACTGAGATCCGGAAGAGATTCGTATCTACACAATATCTATCATGTCAACATAATAATTGCTCAATTTGTTTGCTCAAAGGATGCAATTTCACTGAAGAAAAAAATGGCATGCAGAATAACAGTCAAACTGGTTTTGGTTTGTTTTATTGTATGTTCAGAAGGACAGATAAAATTGCATCTGAATTTATTAAAAAATAAAATAATACAGCAGCTTTTACAAATGTACATAATTAAAATGAGCCCTTTGAAAACCAAACATAGCTACAAATACTTGTATGTTTCTATTTAAGGTCAATGAAGCGAATGTCCATGATGAGCAGAGTGTGTCGTGGCAGTGGTCTGGGCGCCGGTGAGAGAACCGTCATCACCTGAGCTTGTGTGTCCACCGCCGTCACCACTATGAAGCCACACACGGGGCTCTCTAGAATCCCTCTGCTCTGACCCGCACCTGCCTCGGCTTCATCCTCCACCGAACTCACACTCAGCACGTGGTGGGTCAAATCCCTGCCAGGGCTGACTGGGACAAGTTTAAGCTGGGTGTCGTCTTGAGACATACCCAGGGGAAGACAGGAGTCTGGGATAGAGGGCGCACCGATCTTGTAAATGCGCACATCTGAAAAGCGCACATCAAAGGCGTGAGGGTAAAAGGAAGTTCCACGGAAACCATAGAAGTATTCCCGGATCTTTTCGTCCCGTGACTCTCGCCGGCAGTCCTTGGAGCGCTCCACCACGCCACCAGATTTTGGAAGAAGGACGACACGTACAAAGTGTGGCAGGTCACGTTTAAGCTCATTGTAGAGACGCTCCTGGTCCAGGACTAGAACAACATCCACCTCGAAGGCTGAAGCACAGTGGACCAGAGCCTGGTAGCCGGAACCTTTGACCCATCCACAGGTGTTAATTATACAGCCACCCACACTAGCTTTGCGGTTCACTTCGCAGCGCTGGGAAAACACTTCTGCAAGGTTTGAAGTCAGCTACACACAAAAAAAGAGAGAAAAAATTAGTCATTATAACAACATTCTTTTAATTTGTCTGGATTATTCATAGTGAAGTCAACTTGAAACAGCATTCACAACCTGTTACTTCTGTAATCTGACATACACTACAGTTCAAAATTTTGGGGTTGGTAAGATTTTTCAACAAAGTCTCTTAAGCCCCTTTCACAGCGCGTTGATCCCAGAAAATTGCCAGATGCAAATCCCGGGACACATTATCCATGTATTTTCCAGAATCTCTGTGTGAAAGGGGCTTAATGTTCACCCAGGATGCATATTATAACATAATAAAATATTTATTCCTGTGATGGCATAGCTGAATTTTCAGCATCATTACTCCAGTCTTCAGTGTCACATGATCCTTCAGAAATCATTTTAATATGCTGATTTGCTGCTCAAGAAACATTTCTTATTATCAGTGTTGAAAACAGTAGTGCTGCTTAAAATTTTTAATGGAATTTTAATGGAATTTAATGGAATGCATTTCATTGATGAATAGAAAGCTCAAAAGAACAAAGTTTTTTGCAACCATGTAAAAGTTTTTAGTGTCAGTTTTGATCAATTTAGTGCATCCTTGCTAAATAAAAATATGAATTTCTTTAAAAAACAAAACAAAAACAGGAACATACATTGAACAAGTAAATGGGTTAACAATTTAATTTCATGTATACGAGTTGAATTTTATATATACATTTGTCAGCTGTAGTCTTTTTAAAATGGCTTCTGAAATAATAAACTAAGCGCAATGTAGTGTTGTCAAAAATATCTGAAACGAAAGAAAAGAAAATGCACATGTAACAGTATTATAGATCCGTGCATCAGGTCTTAAAGTGACAGCAGCCTAATATTTCTGCTGCTAAATAATGAGATAATATTAAATATATTTATATATGGAAGTTTTTCCCCATGGTATCGATGTCAAAATTGTGGCTAGTGAAAATGCTGAGTGGCTAGTAACTTTGGAAACCACTAGACACAGTGGCTGGTGTGCTGTAAAATGATTTATAAAATGAACATGTTACAATGCAACCAGCGAGTACTACTTTTCCCTCAGTTACTGCTACATAAATTGACTTGGTTGTTTCATCAACAATTACAGAAGAAGAGCAAGACTTTATAGCTGCATTTAAGTGAAAGATTAATGTGCTGCTTGTTATTATTGATTAAACAGTGTCAGGATAGTTTGTGGCCAAGCTCAATCTGCTCTAATAATTTATGGCCAAAAGCTCAGTGTATCACTTAAGTATAAAGACAACAAATCCCTTAAGTGCAAATTTGTCATTACCTTGTTGTAAAGTTTGATGT
The DNA here is from genome assembly GCF_018812025.1 of Megalobrama amblycephala. Classification (NCBI taxonomy): domain Eukaryota; kingdom Metazoa; phylum Chordata; class Actinopteri; order Cypriniformes; family Xenocyprididae; genus Megalobrama; species Megalobrama amblycephala. The sequence goes on along the minus strand of NC_063066.1, from coordinate 18,961,336 downwards.
TTGTTCCTGGTGTGGTGGAGCCAAAGTGAAAAACAAGCGGGGCCTGCACAGAGAAGCCTTCTTCTACGTCAGCAGGACGCTCGATGCACAGAGCTGCCATAGTTCCAGGCACAGAGACCTACAGACAAGAACAATTAAGCATCCATATAGCAATTCATTTCTTACAGTTCTGTAATGTTTAGCAGATGTTGCATTGATCGTTCAGGTATCTGTTACTCACGCTGCTCTGGCCGACATCCAGTTCTACCAGCGTAGGTCTTCGTCCCAGTCGCACAGCATAGTTTAACAACACTCGACATACTGTTGTCTTTCCCACATCAGTTGGTCCGACTACCATTACCTATGAAAACAAACCCTGTTTAAAACACAACTTAAAGGGATAGTTCACCCAAAAATGAAAATTCTGTCATCATTTACTCACCCTCAACTAGTTCCAAACCCGTATGAATTTCTTTGTTCTGCTGAACACAAAGGAAGATATTTGGAAGAATAATACCTCACCCCCCACAGTATTTATTTTTCCTACTATGGTAGTAAATGGGTGGCGAGATCGGTTTGGTTACTGGCATTCTTCCTTTGTGTTTAGCAGAAAAAAGAAATTCATACGGGTTTGGAACCACTTGAGGTTGAGTAAATGACAGAATTTTCATTTTTGGGTGAACTATCCCATTAACTACATATAGGCCTATAGTCACACAGTGTGGAAAAATAAATCCTGTATATGATGCATCAAGACGCATCTATAATCGTTTTATCATCGGATTCTCCTATTCTTCTGCTCACCAAATCTGCATTTATTTGATCAAAAATCAGAAAAACAGCAATATTCTAGAATATTATTACAATTTAGTTTATTTTAATGTAATTTATTCATGTGATGGCAAAGCTGAATTTTCAGCATCATTCAGTCTTCAGTGTCACATGATCCTTCAGAAATCATTCTAATAGGCTGATTTGCTACTCAAGAAGTTGTTGCTTATTATTTTTGTGGAAACTGCTGAGTAAAAGTATTACTTTCTTTAAAATAAAAACTTACTGACCCTAAACCTTTGAAATAAATTGCTTGGGACATCTGTTAACATACCCGAGGGCCTCTCTCATTGTCTTTCTCCGCTTGACGTCTCATCTGCTCTAGAGCTGCATGGGTGTTGAGATACAGCATCATGGGGGTATCTTTGGACACATAAGCCACCTATATTTATAGAAGAAAGACATGTTTGAATTGATTCATGTTCCTTGTCATTGTATCCACCGACATCCTTTTAGCCTCTCTCACCTCTGTCTTGCCTGAAAGTGACACAGTGCATCCATGCCAGGTGAACACAGCGATCTTAGAGCCTGGCCCGAAAGTGTACTTCTTATTTCGGTTCAGTTCGGATCCGAACACCTCTGCCATACCGGAGAACAGCTCGAGCTGGACTCGTTCTCCTGCTTCGACCTCAAAACGCAGTTCTGTCTCTTTCTCCAGGTCGAATCGTGTGCCTGAAGTCCCAGCACTGCCCGACGAACTCAGGCCCTCCTCGGCTGACTTTTCTGGGACTTCTGCAGTCATGGCTGTGATAGAGAAAAAACTAAGATGTTCAATGTTTGCGAGTTACTTTACTATACTCAAACATGAGACGGTAACAAATGACTGTGCTATACCTGTTTGAATTCGTCCCCTCTGTGATATATCTTGGTAAATACTGTGTTTTATTTGAATTATGTCACACTGTATTAGCTTGTTACTGTTAGCCCGTTGAATATAATGAAACTGACGAGGTTGGGCTTTTGCAACTGATATTTTTTAATATTTCGTAACGTGTTTACACTCTTCCAAACATCCACTGTTTAAATTGTACCTTGTAATTAACAGATAATCTCTTCTTTCTTCACAGCAGACCGGTGTGTTGCCAAACCAACACACCACAGCGATGGTGTCGTCGTGTCGCCTGGAGATGATGTCATGCAATGGTTGACCAATGACCAAGATCCTCTCAGCTTGCAGTTATTACCATAGACAGTAAAAGAAATTTTAAATTTTAAATAATTAAAATTATTACTGCACAGATATGGTTATTTACTGTATTTTGACTCTGAATCGTTGGACTGTGTTCCGTAAATTTCATATAAATAAAGAATCGAAAAATCTGACTAATTTAAAACGTGTTCAGAATCAGAAAGAGCTTTATTCCCAAGTATGATTCCATAACCATATATATATATATATATATATATATATATATATGCCTGTAATACCTTGTTCTTCAAAAAAACAAAAGCAAAGAAAACTTATAATTCCACATAAAAAGGTCTTCTATTTTGTTATTTACTGGTTGAATATTCATCAGAAATATGGACCATTTTGACCCTTTTAGAATCAAAATAGCAAAATAATCTAAATGTAACAAAAAAAACCTCTAAAAATAAAAGTATAAACAAAACAAACAAACAAACAAACAAAGATAGAAAGAAAAACACAAACCCAGAAAAACTGTGGAAGATTTGTTTAATTATTGTAGGCTAGCCCAATCATGTAACGTCACTTTATTTATTGTAGGCTATTTCTTAATTTAATTTGCATAATTTATAGTCTTATTGTATTTTGTTGATACTACATTGTATATGGCCTATAGGCTTTGTCTTTCACTTGTGAAGATGTCATGCGTTCCAGCTGCATTATGAATTTATTTTTTTTAAAGCACTGTAAATTAATTAAAATTTCTGGATTTGGATCTTTGATTCTCGACTGAGAACCATTGCCAAAACATTGGTAATACTGTGCTGATTTTTATACAGATCACCAAGACATTTTAAAGGAATAAAGTGAGACTTTAATGAAGCACAGGTAAAGGTGATGATTTCAGGCTATTTGTGAGGCGATGATGGTGATCTGAAGTAACAACGCTTAACATGGATCTTAACATTGACATTGTGTGGTTTCTCTCATAAAATAACAATGATCAAAACTGCCAAACATTCAAGATTTATGGCATCTTATTTGATGTGTTCTGTTGTAAAATCTGAAGTTTGATATGTGATGTTCATTGTCCATCATAACAGTACTGATGGTCTGCAAGGACTGCACTGGTCTCCTTAAGTAAATTGTTTCTGCTCCAGAACATTTCATTTCATCCAGACATGGTATTTCTGCTGGTAGATAAGTATAACTTTAGTATAATCATTAAACTATACATTTATTAATTGTTGCATCTGTTTGTTGTTCTTTATTACAGGACTGAAGGCCTAATCATTTCACGTAAGTAGCCTATAATTTTAGTATAATAATTAAAATATGCATTTATTAATTGTTGTGTCTTTTTGTTGAAGGCCTAATCATATCATGTAAGTATAATTTTAGCATTATAATTAAATACATTTATTGATTGTGGCATCTGCTTGTTCTTTATTAGGCTACAGTATGGATTGTCAGCACTGATTTCCCTTAGAAAATTCATTTTAAGACAGACCATGAACAGGGAAGAAATACAGCTGCTCAAAGACACATATGTAAGAATTAAAACATCTTCGGATGTCCCATACTGGAAGAGACTTCACACAGAGGTGCGCAAGGGTATGTAAAAATATAGCCTATGTTGACAGGCAGGTAGGACATCATATTATTTAATTCGGGCTGAATATAATAATTAGATGAACGTTTTTTGGTCCTACGCCTTCCACAGACGATATATATTTATAAAAATACACTTAGACCATTTAACATCAGGATATGAGGAGACTTTCAACTAGTATAACAAAAAGTGTTTCTGTAGAGAATCACCTATTGCACCTTTAATTTCTAATTGTCTTGTCTTGTGTACTTTCTGTTTCTTTCAAGACTCTGAGAGCCAAACATGAAAGACAAATGATCTACAGCTATATAATGAGATCCTGACTTAGTGCTTCAAACATTTAGAACTGTATTTTACACTGATTTTCGATTTTTTCAGTGTTCTAATTTATTCATATAAAAATACACAAAAAGCCAATAAAAATACTTTCTGTAATTGTGTTTTCAATTTTTTTATTCAAATTAATTTTGATAGGGGTGAATTCAGGGTGATGGGACACTTTTTGCCTTTGAAATGACTTGGAGAAAGTGTCCTAATCAACCTGAATTCACCTCTATATTTTGTGGTTATTAAGGTAAAAAACGTCTTGGTAGTGGTGTAAAACTCTATTACTCTACATTATCTTTCATATTTAAACAAATTAATACTGTATAATGCATGACACCCCTATACCGGGACATTTTCAATGTTTTTACACACTAACTTCAAAAATACCTTGACTGCGAAGACTGTCAAGACTTTCCACACCAGAAGGTGGCACTGTCCGTGTCGCTTTATTTCTTCAACATTTCCCGCCAAACACTTCTCATGTTGCTGCAATGGCGACCCGAGCCAAATCAGGTGCGTAACACAGAACGTGTTGAAAACTTTTTAATGTCTTTAAACTAGAATAGATTACTTTATCTTTTGTGCTGCGCTTCACATGAACAGAATATGAGTTTTCGTGTTTGTCATGTTCTGTATTTTCAGTGGGAGTCAAGGTGGTTGTGTGAGGGCACGCCTTCTCAAGAGATTTTACATTAGGCAAAATCTTTCATACAATTCCTCAAATTTAAGTTCGTATAATTAACTTGCGAACGAGTATGAATGCATATCGTATATAACCCAATAACTACAGGTTGACTGAAATTACTTTGTTCATAGCTGATGGGATGCTGATTTAAATGTCCTTTAAATTGCTGATTTCTGCTTTTGAGACCATAATAAATAATAATTAGACTACAATTATGAATATTATACAAATAAATATTGTGTGTATTAAGAATATTAATGTATTATGACAACAAGTATGCAAAGTGGGTTTGTAATCAATAAGCAAATAAGACCTTATTGTAAAGTGGTTGTACAGACAGTACATATGTGTGTGCATATATATACATACACACACACACACACACACACACATATATATATATATATATATATATATATATATATATATATATATATATATATATATATATATATATAAAAATGCAATTTTGATTACCAGTTTATTTTAATGTATGCAAAATTGAAACTCTGTGATCCACTTAAAGGGTTAGTTCACCCAAAAATGAAAATAATTTCATTTATTACTCGCCCTCATGTCTTTCCACACCCGTAAGACCTTCGTTCATCTTCAGAACGCAAATTAAGATATTTTTGTTGAAATCCGATGGCTCAGTGAGGCCTGCATAGCCAGCAATGACATTTCCTCTCTCAAGATCCATTAATGTACTAAAAACATATTTAAATCAGTTCATGTGAGTACAGTGGTTCAATATTAATATTATAAAGCGACGAGAATATTTTTGGTGTGCCAAAAAACCCCGAAATAACAACTTATATAGTGATGGCCGATTTCAAAACACTGCTTCAGGAAGCTTCAGAGCATTATGAATCAGCGTGTCGAATCAGCGGTTCGGAGCGCCAAAGTCACGTGATTTCAGCAGTTTGGTGGTTTGACACGCGATCCGAATCATGCTTCGACACAAAAGATTCATAACGCTCTGAAGCTTCACAAAGGTCTGAGTAAACGGGTGAGTAATAAATGACATTATTTTCATTTTTGGGTGAACTAACCCTTTAAATATGCAGGTCGTGGTCGGAAGCGCAAGGCTGATGTAGATTCAGAAGCAGCTGCAGTGGAGGAGAAGATAGAAAAGCTTGATGGCGTAGAGAAAAAAGATGAAGAAACAGGACAAAGGGTCGTCATCGAGCATTGGTGAGAACACATGGCTAGTTATTTAAAATGTTCATGCAGTGTTGAGTGTGTAATAATTTGTGTGTTATTTACAGGTGCTTTGTTTTGCTACTTTGATTTTAAAGCCATATTAATAGAATATATTCAATCAGTTGTAGTGTTTTACATGATTAGAAGACTGTCTTCATATTATTAGAAAAGAAAAACTCCCTCATAAAGATAAAATGGCACCTTAAAAAAAATGACTTGCAGGTGGCAGATATTGCCCTTTTAATAAAAAAGCTTTGACACCCTTATATGTGAGTCATGTTCATATTCTTGCTGCTTTACAGTAAAAGCTGACGGGTTTACGGGCGGAATGCGGAAGGTGTGCGTGAGGCACTTGCGGCTTCCCACCCTGATCTTCAGGTGGTACTCAATCCACAGAAACCTCGGCGGAACAGCTTTGAGGTCACGCTGATGGAGGGAGACAAAGGTAAGACTGCCAACCAGTATCCATATATGTCTCTTTTCTGATGCCATCGAGTAACAAAATTGTACAGCACAATTTATGGATGTCCAAAGAGTTGTTTGCATATGCTGCCTCTGTATTTCTTTCTCCTGAGCAGAGATTGTTTTGTGGTCTGGCATTAAGAAGGGTCCTCCACGCAAACTGAAGTTTCCCGATCCTGCTGAAGTGGTGTCTGCCCTGAAAAAAGCGCTAAAGAGCGAGTAGAGGTTATAAGGAGACCGGTGAGGAAATGCATTTTTTTTTTTTTTTGCTATTAACTTGTTTTTAACATATTATAGCTTTTGTAAATAGCAATAAAATGATTTTTTCCTAATTCATTTTCTCCCTCTAGTCAGTCGTCTTTGTTCCTGGACATTGGATGCATAATGATGTTAATGGACTAATGGGAAAATTTCCCCGTCTGTTTTCTGATGAGCAGCTCTGTTGTTCTGGACTGGATAATTGACCTTGCCTTGTTTCTTCTGTTAAGCTTTCAAACTCTTAATGTTCTGTTTTGCTATTACCTGTCTCTACTCTGTCAATGTATGACAAATCACTTTTTTTTTTTTTTTTTACTGCTTGAATACTAATAAAGCTAGCATGATCTCCCTTTAATCTGCATCATCATTATGCTAATCAGTGTGGGGGAAAGTTACAATATTGTGTTACTCCCCAAAAAATTAACTTTTTGCATTACTTTTTATTAAAAAATAATGAATTGCATTACTTTTGCATTACTTTTTCTCACCAGGGGCCTGTACCATGATGGTAGTTGAACAAACTCAGGGTTATAGGATTAGTTTTGAGTTGACAAAACCAAACCACTCCAATCCAGCTTTGTTGGTACCATGATGCTTATCAACTTTCTTTGTCAACTCAGGCTTTGATCTTGAGTCTGTGAAGCATGTGCACATGAATGAGTGACATCAGTGGTGAACAGCCAATCACATGCCTTGCATGTGATAAACTATGATTCACTTCTCGCAAGACAGCCAGCGCGATTCAAAACTCTTTTGCTGAAGGTTAAGAGATTGAAGAAAATTAAGTATTTAAACTCTTTTACACTGATGACAATACTTGTCTATGAAAGAGGATAGATAAAAGAAAATGTCTTGCTCTATCAGTGCAAGTTAAAGTGGTGAAGTTAGTTTATATAGTTGATCAAATATAGCGATAGAGACTCAAATGTAAGGTCACATCATATTTCAAGTTTATTTACAGCTTATTTATATTACATATGATCTGTATATATTAATATTCATTAAAACTGCTTAACTGCTAAACTAAAATCACTTGTAATTAATAATATATCATATAATAATTAGATAAATCATATATAAATCATAAAATAATTCTAAGTAATTATCATTAAAGCCAGACAATTTTGTTAATTTTTTTTTTTTTTTTTTGTTGCCATATAGTGACCTTTAATTTGGAGGAAGAGAAACTGAGGGAGTGACTATTGCATTGGATGTGTCAGTTTGCTCACATCTGATTGGCCCAATTTCGGTTTGAGATCTCTAAACCAGAACATAATCTGCCCGGGAGCAGGTTAGGCCGTGGAGCATAAGTTACTATGGTGATAAACACCGCTAAAAGCCAAGTCACTTTCATGTTACCTAAAACCCAGGATTGGCGCAAACTAATCTGAATCTGATGTTTAAAAACTACTATAAAAACAATGTAAACTGAATTTGTCAATCATATTTCCTCTGGACCTAGTTTTAGAAAAAGTAATTGCATTTTAAGATTTTTATGTGGACTGCATTATGACTTCCTGAGCATTTGTTCTTTCAAGAAGCATGTATAACAAAAACCCATCTCAATACAGTTTAAAGAAAACTTTATTGTCAAATAAGATGGTGTCTGCTGTAAGCAGTAAGTGCTTTTTGTTAAGACTTAATCGACTGAAAGCATTATGTTCCCAACTGCTCTTCTCCAGGTAAAGCTTGAATAGAAACCGCAGCCTTATATCAGGCCATAAATCCATTTTCTTTATCCAAAGGTGGTGCTGTTCCAAGCCACATTGGCTGCATCCATATCAACAAAGTTTATATAGATCCTGAAAAACAATACAAGAAGTTTCATTAAACAAACATCAAACTAAATTTGACATGTACAAAATAACCCCTTATATGAAAAGCAGCTCTTGAATTTAATATGCATGAATGCATATGCATTTTAAAAACTACAATTCACTTTGCAAGCTAAAACTTTATTTTTGCACAACATTCTGGTAAATGCTCTTCTGGTAAAAGAGAGCCAGCTGTATTGTATGGATCTACCTGTCAGGTGAAATGGCAAGGTGTTTGCTGAGCAAGCCCATAAGAAGTTTTGAGTATTGCTTTTGCGCGCCCTCGATCTTTCCGATGCTGGTGAGAGAACAGAGCGCGCACGGATCTCCTTTTCCCCCGAACATCATCATCTGATCTGGGATGATGTGTATGGCAATATACTGTATCAATATAAAGACAGACAAGATTAAACAGTTAATACTACAGTTCTTTTTGAATATTAACTTTTCAATTTGTTCATAAAACGATTCGGATCGGACCAAATTGATCCCATGAGCGGTTCTCGAGTCAAAACAAAAAGTATTTTATTATCGTATGATTTAAACGCATATGGTTTATCATAAAATTGCTGCAAAACACTAAACTGAAATGCACAGTAATTTAATACGAGGTATCGTATTAGTGAACCTTAATAAACAGTAAAAAATGCCTACAAATGGATTTATTGGAACATTCTAGATTCATACTGTTCTGTCACTGTGATAACGCGATAACAGAATTGCGTCAAGACGTAAAAGAATCACTGAATCATTTTTTGAACCGGTTCTTTGAAACGTTCGAAAGCATGATTCAAGGAAATGAGTCTGTCCCATCACTAGACTAGTAAAGCTTAAATCGAGACAAATAATGATGCATAGGCTGGCTAAATGTCTTTAGGTTTAAGACAATAACAAACCAAGATGACTTAAGCTACAGCTAAGAGGATAACTGTACAGTAATCTCTCGTATGTTTCGTTGTCTCGTGGCAGTACTTATAGTCCTTCATTCCATGCAGACTAAAATGCAAAGTCAAACGTTTTAAATATACAAAAAATAAAAAGAAGAAAAATGCAGTCTGCTCACCTGCGCGGGTTTGCCCATCGCTTTGGCGAGCTCCTGCGTGGCCTCCGACAGCAGCTCAGCAGGAACCGAGTCCTTTGCTACATTTGTGTTCACTACGAACATCGGCATGACTGCAACGGAGAGACAGGCACGTACTGCAAAATAGTGCAAGGTAGAAGGATCAACGCCTTCGGGAATGTGTCCAGATGTGAGCCCTGGTTGAATAAGGTAAGTGACCACGATGCCAGTGCTTCTTCTAGGCTACCGTAAAACACCGCGTGGTGTGACCCAATAAAGGTTTGACAGATCCGGTGGCATTCCACAGTTGTTTGGCTGGCGCATGCAGTCCGAGATGCACAAACTCATCTTTTCTTTTTGGTAATTAATTGAAGACAATTACCTGTGTGTGCCATAAATGGCGTGTGACTACTTACTCAAAAATAACTTTTTATTTATTATTTATATTATGCTGAAACATCTAATAATAACAATAAACCTTATTTCTATAGCACATTTCAAAAAGGAATGCAGTTCAAAGTAGGCCTGCTTCACATGAAAACAAGCAAAAATGCCATAATTCATATCAAGATTAATGAAACCCACTTTATGACAGAAGAAGACAAAATAACTAGACGTTAAATGCATAATAAAATAAACTAGATTAAAAAGTTTGGAGACAAACTTTAAGTTAGCTTGAAAAAGCCAAGAAGAAAGTTTGAAGAAGTTTTAAAAGCTTGTAGTTTGAAGCTTTTCAGTTTTAAATAGTTTTAGATTTGTAGTTTTAAAAGGTAGATAGATAGATAGATAGATAGATAGATAGAGTCAGATGAGATAGATAGATTAGAAATAGATATAGTTGCTATGCAGTTGCTAGGGTACTCGGGTGGTTGCTAGGGTGTTGCTATGCGGTTGCTAAGGTACTCGGGGTGGTGGCTAAGGTGTTGCTATGTGGCTGCTAGGGTACTCTGAGTGGTACTCTAAGTGGTTGCTAAGGTGTTGCTGTGTGGTTGCTAAGGTATTCTGGGTGGTTGCTAGGGTGTTGCTATGCGATTGCTAGTGTAATCTGAGTGGTGGCTAGGGTGTTGCTATGCGGTTGCTAAGGTATTCTGGGTGGTTGCTAGGGTGTTGCTATGCGGTTGGTAAGGTACTCGGGGTGGTTGCTAAGGTGTTGCTATGCGGTTGCGAGGGTACTCGGGGTGTTTGCTAAGGTGTTGCTATGCGGTTGCTAAGGTATTCTGGGTGGTTGCTAGGGTGTTTGTTATGGTACTTGGGCTGGTTACTAGAATGTTGCCAGGGTGATTTGTGTGGTTGCTAGGCAGTTGCCATGGTGTTCTGGGTGGTTGCTATGTGGTTGCTCGGTTGCTCTGGGTGGTTGCTATGAGATAGATAGATAGAATTATACAATTATACAATTTATACCTGATGTATTATTTATTTTTGTAGTAGGTTTTTTTTTTTTTTTTAATCTTTTAAATGTTTTATTTTTATATGCATAATTGTATACTTTTCAAATGTTCATTCAATTAAAAAATCTACCAGCATGGGCTAGCTGCCAAAGCTAACCAGCCATAACTTGGTCCACTTTTTCTGGTAATTACGGTAGCTCTGCGCATGCGCAGAACGCAACATCCGGAAATAATATTGTAGGCGAGAATTAAAACCTCTTGAGTTGAGAGGGGTGGTCGCGACTCGGTGAAATTGTTCCGCTGATAGCGCATAACATCCGTAAAACATGAACGCGGATCTTTTTTAACCGACGACAATATTTGTTCGCTCAACTGGAGTGGAATTTCATCTTTCTGGGGTTTGATTTGTGCGGTCACTGGCTTAAAGCTAGAGGAACAGGGTCCATTCCATTGGCTGTATACAAAGTTACGGGTGACAGCCGTTGCTACTGTTGATGTCATATTGTTTTATCCACACGCGTATTTAAATTAAGTGTTGTTATTGTAAAGCGGATGTTTTTAAACATGAAGAATAACTGGTGCTGATATATGGCGTAAGAGGGATTCGTTGATAGTTTTGTTGGACACAACTTTATTTATTATATGTGCGACTGAACACTAGTAAAGCTATGGCGGAATCGGTCAAGACCTTTCAAGCGCACCTGACCGCTGTCATGGACAGTTTAGTCCGCGCATCCGTGTGCGAGATCACCAAACTCTTCCAGGACACGGTGAACGACTACCTGGTGGAAATCTCGCTGAACAGAAAAGAGAACGAAGCGCTGAAATTGAGACTGAGGCTGACAGAGAATAAATTGAGAAACGAACGCAAATATGGCATGGGCTGGGCGGCTAGTCGGCGTGCGGCTGGTCTGCTTGGCGCGGACGACACCGTGCGCAAAGCGCGAAGAATGGATCTCCAAAGTAAGCGCACTGGCCAACTCGGATTTATTGGGTGAAAACTGTTGTTTGATCGTGCATTAAGTGAGAAACCATAATGGCGACTTGCTCCTCAGTTCTCAGGTTTCTTTCTCCTTCCTCTCCTCCTCTTTTGGATTCCTCCCTCCCCCTCCTGTCCTCCTCTCTCCTCTTCCCCCTCCCATCTTTCTCTCTCAGGAGGCAAGCAAGGGAAGGAGTGGAGTGCTAATGCGTGGGAGGAGGGGACTGGAAGAGTGAGGGATGAGAGGAGGGACGTGTTCCGTGTCCATCTGCCAGCTGGAGGAGGTGGAGGTGGGGAGGAGGAGGAGGAGGAAAGGATATGTCTCTCTGGGGAGAGGAAGGAGGTGGCCAGCATTAAAGAGGAGGTGAGTAACCAATCGAATGTGAGGAAACAGCTGCAGGAGAGAGAGGAGATGCAGAGGGATACGGACAGGAGAAGGACCTAAAGAGAACAATCCCATTTTGCACACTCAAACTAATTTCAAAGTATATTTTGCAAGTGCAAAAACTGCACCAAAAATCATAACCCATCATTGTTGACACTGACAGCAATTATAGAAACTGACTTTTTATTCAGTGCTGGTGTCACTGTCTTTCCCTCTAGATTGAGATCATGTCATTTAGGTGGTCATATTCAGAAATATGCATAGACTAGATAGATCAGAACAAAAGTGGACAACGTAATATTTACTAGTGTAAATAGGGTCCATGCATTTTATCATCTAGTTGTTCAAACTACAATTGGACAGGTTGTCAGAAAAGCATATGACTGCATCAGGAAGGGACCGCCCACTCACTTGTCAATCAAACTAAAATGCTGTCAGTGCACTAAAACAAGTTTAAATGTTAAAATAACAGCAAGTAAGTAACACAAGGACACAAGGTTACTCCCACCTCAGATCTGTCTTAAATGTTTATTATCAGTTTTAAAAGAGATGCATTATTGTGAGCAAAGGGAATTTATTTCACACCTTGCGTTTTCGCTCTTTCTGCTTCTGTGGGATGATGGATAAAGGTGGAAGGCTACAGATCAGACTCCCTGAGGCTGTTGCAAGAGGCTCTACAGATGAACCAAAGTGAAACCAGCCCTCCCTCCCCCAGTCCCACCCACGGTGAGCACTGCAATGCTTTGTTTGGGAAAACAGTTATTAATTTTTTTTTTTTTTTTTTGTGATAGCAAGCATGAACAGTTGAAGGAGTAGTACTTTTTTTGTGAAACATAAAAGGAGAAATATTGAAAACAAAATTGTTTTCCATACATTAACAGTATATAGGGACCACGGCTGTCAAGTTTCAAGTATTTTTTTTAAATGATGATTATTATTTTTTGGGACCTCGACAGTCATGGGCACTATGAGTTATTGTTGTATAGAAAAGTGTGTAAATTCTTCAGAATTTCCTCTTGTGTTCTGCAGAAAAAAATGAACAGCATACATGTTTGGAACAACATGAGGGGTGATTAAATAGTCACTATATATATATATATATATATATATATATATATATATATACACACACACACACACACACACACACACACACACAGTCAAACCAAAAATTATTCAGACAGTAGATTTTTTTTTTTTAAATAAAGTAAACTCTGACATATTATACCCAAACATTCTTCATACAGTGGACTAAAATTGATAAAAAATAAAATTGATAAAAATTTGGAACCAAAAATTATTCAAATTATGACCATGTTTTGCTTTAAGTAGATCTTGTCATATTTTATTACCATTTTTTATACTATAGTGAATAAACTGTATTAATGAATGAAATGTTCAAGGTGTCTGAATAAATTTTGGTTTGACTGTATATATATATATATAAAATATTGATTTTTATTTTTTTAAATGGAAAAATGTTTGGTGTCAGGAAGAGTTTTTTTTTTTAAGAAATTAATACTTTTATTCAGCAAGGATACATTCAATCGATCAAAAGTTACAGTAAAGCTTATAAAAAAATCTAAAACTTAAAAATAACAGAAATTTACATTGTTACAAAAACATATTTTTAATAAATGTCATTCTTTTGAACGTTTTGTTTGTCAAAGAATCCTGAAAAAATGTTACTGTTTCCACAAAATAGAATGATTAGAATGATTTCTGAAGGATCATGTGACACTGAAGACTGGAGTAATGATGCTGAAAATTCAAAGGAATAAATTAGATTTCAAAATGTATTTAAATAGAAAACAGTTATTTTAAATTGTAATAATATTTCATAATAATACCGTATTTACTCTATATTTGATCAAATAAATGCAAACTAGGTGAACTGAAATGTTATAAATGTGCCTAATTTCATTTTGGAGGTCTCCTACAACAGGTTTACATGCATCCAAGGTCAAAAACACTTTCATTTTCTCATAATATACATTGTACATCACCTAATTTCTCAAAGAGTCTGAAACTATTCATTCAAAGTCTCTCTAAACCCCTCCACATTTCCACATGCCTGCTCTGCTCTGATTGGTCAAATGGCTCAGTCTGTGTGATTGGGTCTTCCATTCTAGCGTTTAAATTTTTGTGGTGAACTATTTCCTTAATGTGCAAATGATTAGTATTTGTGTCTGCAGGAGAAATGGGCCCCACCCCTACTGGCCCTCAATCCACTGCTGCTGAAGTGTGGGAGGAACAACCGGCCTTGTCAGAGGAACAAATGACTGGTGGAGACGAGCTCAGTGGACTGGAGACGGCCCTCAAGGCGGAGCGTGAACGTGAAGAGGCGGAGTCCGGCCTGGGTAGCCCATCTCAGGAGGCGTGTGGATCTGAAGGTGTGGCCTTCATCGGATTAGATGGTTTATGCAGCTCTCAACAGGGTATGTCGTCCTCGTCACATAGGGCAGACCCTGCAGAACTCCCATCAGCCCCTACGAACAAGGAAGAGGAAGAGGAGTCAGGAGGAGAGAGCGGCGACATGCTGCATTTCTGCGCACGGTGCGGCAGCGGCTTCAATTCCACATCTGACCTCATGAAGCACTCATGTCCTGCGGCCGAGGATCGGCCTTATCAGTGTTCGGTGTGCGGGAGAGCGTTCGGCCACGCCTGGAGCCTTAAAAGCCACGAATGCGTGCAGGCGGGAGAGCAGCCGCACCACTGCGAACTCTGTGGCAAACGCTTCACGCACTCGCGGTCCCTTGAGCGCCATCAGCTGGTTCATACAGGTGAGCGTCCCCACAGGTGCCCGCAGTGCGGCCGCAGCTTCAGTCGTCTCGGCAACCTGGAGAGGCACCAGCGCATCCACACGGGTGAAAGGCCGTATGAGTGCGGGGCGTGTGGGAAACGATTCAGTCGAGTGGAATACCTGAAACGGCATCAGCACATCCACATTGGAGAAGCAATGGTGAAACTCCCACCGCTGCGAAACTCCCACCACTGCTCCCAGTGCAACCAGACATTCAGCGATACTGAGCAGTTCAAGCAGCATCAATGTCTGTATAACACTTAATATTATTCAGTGTTCATGAGGATCTTGTTCTTACACAATACTAGACCTTAACTAGTCAGATCTGCAGCGCTCAAAACACCTTATTCTTCATATTTCTATTCATTTTCTGTATTTCTAATTTTCTTTTAGCATCTTACCACATGCTTCTTCCTTTAATGACCCCAAACAAGATCTCATTACTGACTTGTACACAAACCCTACGCCTCAAAGCAAAGCACACTTAACCTAGTGCAAAGACAATATCTCAGAGTGGAATTTCTTATTTATTATTATTATATTATTACTCAGAAACTGTCAACGCATTATTCACAGTTAAAGTATATATATAGCAACATAACAAGCACCTCTGTTCCAACTCCAAAAATGCAAATAACTCTATTTTTGTTATGTTGAGCTACTTATAACAGGTTGTGAAATACAAGGACGTTTATAACAACTTGTTGTTTCTTATTAATAACAAATTGTGTTATTCATCCATTCTTTAGTATGTTTTTTTTTTCTCTTATAGATCCCATGTGTTGTTTTTACTCAATTCAGAAGTGAAATATTTGTTGTGATGATAACAGTATTGCTTTAGGTTTTTTTTGTTTTTTTTTCATGTTGTATTTCATTTACTTCATACCGTATTAAACATTATGGTAAATGTAAAATAAAAATCCTATCCAAATACACACATTTCCTCGTCTTTAACTATACACTACTCTTTTTATTTATTTGTGTTTTGAAAAAATCCTTAAATGAAAAGAAGTTTAAAACTACATTAGATAGAATAAATAAAAATGCAAATGCTACTCTCACAAATTATGACAAGCAAACAAAAGTCAAAGATAATATTCTATTTACCAGAGATAGATGTTACTTCTGATTCAGATGAATAGCTCAACGTTTCATGCCTTCAACATCTCATGAAATGCACCATGCCTATCTGCCAGTGATTTATAAGTCATTTTCCACTTAAGTTATTTAATCAGAAGAAAGGTGCTTGATATTGTGTGCACATGGATTTTCAGTATTTGTTATACCTATTCTAACTAAACGATCGTAAATATCGATGTCCTATTGATCGATGACTCAGATCATATCAATGAATCGGTTGAACTGGTGCACAACAGGTCTGGGGCTGCGTTTCCCAGAAAAGCATCTTAAAAGATTCACCCAAAAATGAAAGCCATCCTAGGTGTATATGAATTTTTTTCTTTCAGCCGAATACAATCGGAGTTATATTAAATAATGTCCTGACTCTCCCAAGCTTTATAATGGCAGATAGAGGATGAGATTTTGAAGCCCCCAAAAATGCATCCATCCATTATAAAAGATAACCAACTTTACTAACTCCGGGGAGTTAATAAAGGCCTTCTGAAGAGATGCAATGTGTTTGTGTAAGAAAAATGTCCATATTTAAAACTTTAAAAACTAAAATAACTAGCTTCCAACAGACAGCCGTATGCATCGATTTACGGCAAGTGAACTCTGACCCGATGCATGACGCAATGACGAAAGCTCGAGGATAGAGCAAAACAAAACACTGGTCACGAATTAGAGGATTTCGATATAAGAGAAGAGGAGCTCGAGTTTGTTGCACAGCCCTGTTTGTTTGAACAGCCCTACAGGTGCTGGTCATATAATTAGAATATCATCAAAAAGCTGATTTATTTCACTAATTCCATTCAAAAAGTGAAACTTGTATATTGTATTAATTCATTACACACAGACTGATATATTTCAAATGTTTATTTCTTTTAATTTTGATGATTATAACTGACAACTAAGGAAAAGCCCAAATTCAGTATCTCAGAAAATTAGAATATTGTGAAAAGGTTCAATATTGAAGACACCTGGTGCCACACTCTAATCAGCTAATTAACTCAAAACACCTGCAAAGGCCTTTAAATGGTCTCTCAGTCTACTTCTGTAGGCTACACAATCATGGGGAAGACTGCTGACTTGACAGTTGTTCAAAAGACGACCATTGACACCTTGCACAAGGAGGGCAAGATACAAAAGCTCATTGCAAAAGAGGCTGGCTGTTCACAGAGCTCTGTGTCCAAGCACATTAATAGAGAGGCGAAGGGAAGGAAAAGATGTGGTAGAAAAAGTGTACAAGCAATAGGGATAACCGCACCCTGGAGAGGATTGTGAAACAAAACCCATTCAAAAATGTGGGGGAGATTCACAAAGAGTGGACTGCAGCTGGAGTCAGTGCTTCAAGAACCACTACGCACAGACGTATGCAAGACATGGGTTTCAGCTGTCGCATTCCTTGTGTCAAGCCACTCTTGAACAACAGACAGCATCAGAAGCGTCTCGCCTGGGCTAAAGACAAAAAGGACTGGACTTTTCATGTTCATACTTTTCAGTTGGCCAAGATTTCTAAAAATCTTTTCTTTGTATTGGTCTTAAGTAATATTCTAATTTTCTGAGATACTGACTTTGGGATTTTCCTTAGTTGTCAGTTATAATCATCAAAATTAAAAGAAATAAACATTTGAAATATATCAGTCTGTGTGTAATGAATGAATATAATATACAAGTTTCACTTTTTGAATGGAATTAGTGAAATAAATAAACTTTTTGATGATATTCTAATTATATGACCAGCATCTGTATATGAAGTTTTATATACAAAGTTCGGGAGGAGCATGTTCAGATAATTAACCTAATTAGCACAGGTGGAGAGCATTCAGTTAATCAACTCAACCAATGTCAAGAGGTATAAATTCAGCAGACTTACCTCTGTTCATCTGAGAGTTTATCAGCATCCCTCCTCCACCCCATCTCCTCACTTATAGTTCTATCTACTTTTACCACACCGGGGGGAGTACTCTGGGTTCAGGCCAAAATTCCGAGCTCAGAGCCCTCTCCCCGTACAGCACGCCAAATACGCATAACTTTACTCTATTTAATTATATGGATATGTGAACTCGTGAATTGTTTGAACAATGAGACGCGTCAAAGCTTACACTACTCCTACATCGCCTCAGGGGTTACTCTTTTGCTGTAAGTCGACGTGTGTACGGCTGTCTGCCAGAAGCCAGTTATTTAAGTTTTTAAAGTTTTAAATATGGATATTTTTCTTAGACAAATGCATTTCTTCACTTCAGAAGGCATAACCCCCCGGCGCCGTGTGGATATCTTTTATGTTGGATAGTTGCACTTTTTTGGGCTTCAAAATCTCTAAACCTCTCAAAACCTCTATTTACTGCCATTATAAAGCTTGGGAGAGCCAGGACATTGTTTAATATAACTCCAATCATATTTCAATTTTAATTTTTGGGTGAACTATCCCTTTAAGCAGCTTTCACGTTTCTTAGTTTTTCTGAATTGCTAAAACACATTTTTTCTAAGATGTACAAGATGTGGGCTTTAATTGGATTGGCAAGAGAATTATGCTTCACTAGACATTGTAAACAGGAAGTACATAGTACTTAATACATAATAGTTTTAATTTCCTAAAAAGTGCTCGTTATTCACCTCACATTATTCATCAAATTTGTTGATTCACATTTGTAACATCTTAAGTGCAGCAAATGCATGAATATAGATATAGATTTTGTCAGTACAGAGTTAAGTTTTTTGAATTGATGTATAATTTACATTGAGTATGTGATATATTGCTCTTAGGCATCAGAAGAGGCACACTATGGTACACACTGCAACATGTGAATAAAAATGAGCACAAAGTCCCCATTACAATAAATCTATTTGTATTATATACACTTTAATTAAATTAGCTGTCTTACACTATACTGTAACATTTTCTCTCTTTCTACAGAATACAGATTTTGTGCAGTGTTCATGGAGGACTATCAGCTGTGTTTTTCTTGGTCCTTTGTCTCTGGTTTCTACAGAAAGCATTTATGAAAAGTTCTGTTCAGAGCTTTTGCCTGCATTTATTATTATCATTATTATTATTATTTATCTTGTTCTTTCCGAGAACAAGATAAATTTTTTGTGAAAATGTTAAATAAATGATGAAATATACGCAATTTCAGATTATGGTTATTTCTTATATGGTTATTTATTTTGGGATAGCAGCCAGCACCCTGCCCAGAAGTTCTACAGACGACTATCCTGTAGGAGTCCTGTGTGATTCCTGTAGGATTCCTACAGAAGTCGAGATGTCCCACATGAAAATGATCACGAAAATCCTGCAGGAACATGCTGGTGTGCAGGTCCTGCAGGATTTTTTTTTTTTATATCAAACAACAGCAATAATAATAATAAAAACAAAAAATAAATACGAGGGTCAATGTAGTACAAAAACTGTTACAGTCCTCATAGTTTTCTTTGAATCTTTGATCAATTGATGAATTAAATTTTCCAGTTCTTTTAAAAAGACATTAAAAAGACAATTTACATTAGTTAATGTAACATTTACTTAGGAAAATAATGAAATTTATAATAAAACAGATTTTTCTTCTTCGGGGATCTAAAGGGTTAATACCGCTGGTTAATACCTAATCCATGACGTCAGACTCCAGAAGACATCTCTGTGGTTGTGTGACACCTCTTCTGCCGGTCTAATTTTACATTCCAAAGGTTTGGGCATGATTTACATAATTTATTTTTATTTTGTAGATGTATATGAGTAAACATTTAAGCAAAAAGACATGTATTATGCTTCAGATGGGACTGTAATGGGCAGTGTATCGGTTTGTTTACCTCATCAGCTGTGTCAGCTAACGGCAGCTAAACTGAGTAGCAGCAGTTTTACAATAAGATATAACACTATTCTGAGCTTTATTCTGTGTATTTTGATTTAGGCCATCTACAATATATATATAGGCTACTATTATGTTACATAAATTACATACATACACAATGCGCATGCTATTTAGTTAGATATGTAGCGCGTAGCATTGCAGCATCGATGAATAAGACACCACATCTATGACTGAATGTCTCTTTGTAAACTCCTTTTTTTTTTTTTTTTTTTTTTTTTACAGTTTCCATCAGGCCTTGCGCTCATCCTGAAGTGTGTCCACTCGAGTCGCAGCCCTGCATTTCAAAACAGAAGACGAGTATTTCGCCATGAACTCTGACATGGATGGTAAGATCCTGGGTGGATGCAGAATGTGGATAAATACATTTTTTGCTTTGTTTTCCCCCCACATTTTTTATTTTATTAAGGTATCATGAATGTCAAATTGAAATAAAATTGAAACTGACAGTTGATAATAAACAGAATAAAGAATCTTTTTTTTAAGTAAATTAAAATCCATAATCATTGCAAATGTATACAGTAGTAGAGGCATTACATTGTAAAGAATTTTTGTAAAGTAAAGTTTGTAAAGTTAAATTTTTTTGTTAATAATAAACATTAAGGACTTTATCAGTGCAAGGTTTTTAAAGGGTTAGTTCAGCCAAAAATGAAAAGTCTGTCATTAATTACTCACCCTCGTGTGGTTCCACATCTGTAAGACCTTCGTTCATCTTCAGAACACAAATTAAGATATTTTTGATGAAAAAGAGAGAAAGTCTGTGAGGTTTCTGTCTCTCCATAGAGATCCAATGCAACTACCACTCCAAGGTCCAGAAAGGTAGAAAAAACATCATTAATGTAATCCATGTGACTCCAGTGGCTTAAACTCAATTTTATGAAGAGACGGTGGTGCTTTGTTTGCGCAAAAAAACAATTTACCACCTGTTCTGAAGATGAACAAATGTCTTACGGATGTGGAACAACACGAGGGTGAGTAATAAATGACAGAATTTTCATTTTTGGGTGAACTAACCCTTTAAAGTCGGTATAAAACAGAAGTTGTGTTAGTCTTTCCATTCCTATTGTGAAGTATATCCAAACAAAACAGCTTCTCGAACAAGAAGAAGAAAAAAAAAAAAAAAGGACAGGACTTGATTTTGTCCATCGGAATTGATTGGATGGTTGTTGTTTGCTATTGCTGTGATGTGAGTGACAGGTTGTCCTGCCCTTGTGCCATTAAACACATAATCAGAGAAGAAATGTTGCTGCAGGAGGGAGGGGAAGTTATTTTGAATAAAGATTACAAGGGCACATTAATTAAAAATATATATATGCACAAATAAATCATTTATTATAAATACTGGATTATTCCATAAAAAATAAGAACTGTCCATTTTAATTTTACATTAGATTTTCCAGGGGACATAGAAAATCAGGTGGAATTGGAGGAGAAGACCAGACTTATAAACCAGGTCCTTGAGTTGCAGAATACTCTTGAGGGTAAGTAATCAGCGCCACTTGGTTTGTTACCTAATGTTAAAGCTGCAGTCCGCGATTTTTCCTCTTTGTCGCCATCTCTTGTTCGAAACCTGCAATTGCAGTCATATGCGGAACAGTTATCTGTATGTGCGTTGTGCCTGCGTTGTGCGCGGATGAATCTAATGTTTGCTGTCAGTCACCGCACCGGTGTGGATACTGAACTTCAGAAACACAGATTCTATGTCTTGAAAGTATGACCAATATAAGAATTTTCACTGGAAAATGTCATCTGAACAAGTAACATTTCTGCCACTTTTGTTCTGACCAACTGAGGAAAAAGGCATCAGGCCTACAATAAATTGCGCTGCCAATGATGATTAAATCTAATGATCGTTTAGCTCTGATCATGCTAAACCGTGCAAATTATTATTACTGTTATACTTTGTTCTCAAATCGTTAATGTTAACAACATCAGCATTACTATGACTGTGTATATTAGCGTTACCTGTAGATTTCAATTTCTGTAGCCACTCAACAGTCCAAAGTCTTTTGCTTTTTGGCTACGGATGAATCTCAGTTGTCACTAATGATTGTCATTTGGACCTTTCTGGATTACAATCCACCATCAAAATGACAAGTTTAATTATTTCAGCTGCTGTGAGAACAGGCTATAAATGATCCGCTACCAGCTGCCATCCTCACGTGATAAAACCGACTTGCCTGGACTCCTTCTTTCTGTTTACGGACGTGACGTAATGACGCACAGAGGAACTGCTGCATGCTCAAATTTCCCACAGAAATCCACCAGGTCGCTCTTAGTATAAAACATTATTACAAGCTTAACGTTGTGAATCGAGCAAAGATAATGAGATCGTTTTGAACCCTGGCTGATTATGTACTTGCTCAAAAATTGATTTTGGATAATTTTTAACCAAAAAAAGTTACAAACTGCAGCTTTAACTAATTTACATTAACATTTATGCATTTTGTAGATACTTTTATCCAAAGCTCATGCATTTTATCAGCTCATGCATTCCTTAAATCGAACCCATGACCTTGGTGATACTAGCACTAATGCAGGGGTCTTCAGCCATTTATTATTATATAACAAGCTTTAACTTCTGTCTTTCTCTCTCTGGTTTTGGTAGATCTCTCAGCTCGGGTGGATGCAGTAAAAGAAGAAAATCTGAAGTTAAAATCAGAGAATCAGGTTCTTGGGCAGTACATTGAGAACCTCATGTCAGCGTCTAGCGTGTTTCAAACCACCGACTCCAAAAGCAAACGGAAGTAAGAGAGCATCCCTCTCTCCCAGACCCGCAGATAAACCCTTTCACTAGACTTATTTTATCCCCATGTCACTAAAATGGTAAATGTTTACATTTCTTTTATTTATCAGTATTCATGTTTGTTTACATTTCATTTTCAATGGCTTTGGTCAGTATATTACATGCTAAAAAACCTTTGAGTTAGATATTAAGATGATGCTAAATTAAAACTTTTTAGGTATGTTGTTTTTGTAATTTTTTATGTTCAGACAGGGTATGATATTAATTTGTAATATTTTAAATTGTCTTTAAAGTATGTATTTTGTATTTCACATTTTTGTTTTGTAGTTGAGAGTGCAGTTGTGATGACATGACAGTCGCTCTCTCCCGCTGAGCTGTTTGTCTGTATCAGCACTGATTATACTCAAGTTGAGAGAAAACATTTCAGGTCATTCTGATCAGGGAATGAAATTTAGACCCTTTTCTTGGTGCTATCAACAGAAGGGAGTTCTCTGGCATGCATTACATCTGTGCCTCTGAATATCTTAACATATGTGTTGTGTTTGTATGTGTAGAATATTACCATTGTGTGGCATTGCAAATGCCTGTTTTAATTAAAAAAAAAGAAAAAAAAAAGTGCTATGCTGTAAGCGAGTCCTTCTGTTTAGGTTCTTTAGGCCCCTGTGGTTGTTTGCTTCTAGTTCAGTCACCTCACTTCATCTGGGATTCAAATCTACACATATTCCACCAGAGTTTGGAGGGCTATAGTCTCTGGCACCCATCTGCTCTCATCAGAGAAGTGAGGAACTGAGTCTCAGAGTAGCATTGTTATCTACACACCACCTTCTCCTCCACCCTCGCTCTCAATCGTGAATCTGCATCTGAATGTGTGTCTTCGTCTTTCACAGGGTCACCAAAGGTGTTCGGAAGGACAAACAGTCTAGTGTTTAACTATGCAGTAACCAATATGTTGGAGTGATTACCTACAGCAAGCCCAAGATTAAAACTGAAATGTGTACATTTCAGTTTCCCAGTTTGATTCATTTCTGTTAACTGAAATAAATTGAACATAAAATGAAATATAAATATTATTTGAAAAACTTAAACTTAGTGGAAAAATTTGAAATGTTGCCTTGGCAATAAACAAACAAGTTGAAGCACTAAAATTAACTGAAAAAACAACAAACAAACAACAAACTAAAACTGAAAAATAAATTAAACCAAATAGCAATATTTAAAAAAAAGAAAATTACAAAAGCACTTAGTGAAATGACTAGAAATTAAACAAATTAAAAAAATATAATAAAACTAAAATAACACTTAGTGCAATCAATCACCCAATTAGTCTGATGCAATATCACTGGGCGGGACTATTTATTTACTGACCAATGGAAGATGGGGAGAGTTTTTAAAAATGTAAATATTTTTTTTTAAAAAGTGTTTTTATCTTTGCAATTCCACTTGATGCTAGTGAAGCAGAAATGGAAAAAAAAAAAAAAGGAAGCAAGAATATTATATCAGCAGAAAAGCACATATGAGACCATTAGAAAACAGTTGGTATTACTGCCATTTATTGACATTTAAATGTTTTCAATAATTTAACAATCTTGTGTGTGTGATCCCTTAAAGTTGTTTTTGCAACACAAAATAATGAATTTAAATAAGTAAAATAATTTAGACAAAAATAAAATCAACCAAACAAAAACTTAATGGAACACAATAAACAAATGACAGTGTAAAATAGCACATTGATTATGAAAGATCCTGTAATTTGGTATTTTACTTTGGACCGCAACATGGCACAGAGTTATCACAATCATTCAAGTATAGGGAGGTTCCTTTCCAGACCAGCAGTGTGCGCCGTTGTTCACAGCAGAAGGTGTTACATGTTACCATGCGGCTCAAATTTCTCCTCTCTCCTCAGCTCATCAAACTTTAATAAATATCTGTCAAAGAGAGAGACGTGACTTTTAAGCAAACCTTAGATACTGTGTCACAGCTGAGAACAAGGCTTTCTCAAAAAGGCTTTTTAAATGTATAGACAAGAATTAAAGGACTTGTTACAGTTACAAACAACCAAAATGTCAATGAAGTGGTGACTAATAGTGACCAAAATGGAGAAGATTTCTGATACATCATATTCACAATCATTTCAATCCATCTGTTGAAATACTGCCAATGAATTTCCAAGTATTGCAAAACGTATGCAAATTAGAGTAGGCTACAGAGAACTGATGACGGAGATGCTTGTTCTGTTAAGCGTCGTTGGGTTGCATCTCTCAACAGACAACTTCCTTTTCTGTTGTAAGAAAAAATATCCTGTACTCTTGGTTAAATGACATGCTTGCTCATGTTAAACTCTGCAAAGATCAAACTAAAAACCAACATTTTTATACGTTTTATTGCACCTTTGTTAAGAAATGTAATGAGAAAAAACCCCAGTTAAATTAACAGATAAAAATGCAAACTTAGCATGTGTACAATTTTGGCAATTTGAAGTTTCTGTGCTTATATAAATGCAAGAAATTAAGGAAAACTGAGAGAAATATGTTGAAACTCAAAAAAAGACTTGGCAAAATCACACATGAAATGGTTATTACAATAAAATAAGTTTTGATCTCAGAATTTTCTGAATGTGTGGACCAAAAGCATAAAAACAATCATGGCCATTTCTGCCAAAGTGTGAATGATAATGATACTCTACTGAAACACCATATTAAGAGTCCTAATTCTATGAAATTTGAAGGAAATGACTTGAAATGATGAGCTGGAGAATGCTAAACTAGCTTAGCATTACATTCCATTATAATGATGGACCTAATAAACAACCCTAACAAACCCACTGAGAACTTGATAACTTGTTTGTCACACAGATGATTTGTGACCTCTTGCTTACTTTTTGATTTTACTGTAAGAGAGAAAAACCCTCACAAACATATGTGCTAACAAACCAGTTTCTCTGGAGAAATGTCAACAAAATTGGGTTGGGTTTGCATTTCTGTGTAATAGTGTTATGCACTACTCATAACATGAGCATGCCTTTCTCTGAATTAAGTGATTGTTAGCAAAGCCCTTCCCAATTTACTGTTTTTCTAAAGGATATATATATATATATATATATATATATATATATATATATATATATATATATATATATATATGATATGATATGAATGTGGTTCACCTCACTGAGAAGAACCCAGACATCAGAAACAGAATGAACCAGGAGTCTCATGGCCGATAATTCTTCTAATGCTCCATCCACTTCTCCCTCAGCCACTCCATTTTTGAAAGAACCTGCAAACATTGTTAACATCGTCTCATTACAATGTATACCGAAACCTTTGACTCTTTCAATTTACATTGCATGAAAAGTGCTTGATCCCAGACATTGGCCTCAGATTTTTACATAACCACTTTTTGAGCTCACATTTCTTATTGTGGTTTGTCCAAAGGGATGAAATCAAAGCGACTGTGTGTTTTACAGACACGCACATACATCCTCGCTCACGTTTTAGATCAGTTAGTGACAAATAGAGTCTGATAACCTTGTTTGACCATTTAGTCGTAAAATATGTCATGGCTGTTGAATCATTGAATCTGATAAACAGCGTTTTAAAATGAAAAAAAAATAAAAAATCCTCGTCTACACTCAGTGTTGCTAATTGCTTTCAATTGAAAGTAGCTAAAACTAGTAGCTAAATGTCACTAGATGACATGGTAATGGCAAATTCATTGATCTATATAAATATGAATATAGACCCCTTAAAAGTTTGTAAACATTGCAATGTTTCCTGGTGGGCGGGGCTTAGCTGGAGGCAAAAAGAGACGCTGGACGCAATGTTGCCAAGCGTAAGCTAGCATGTTTTAGGAGGGATTTATTACACATAGATGCAGAAGAAGGTTCAGAACTGTCCGAATATGTACAGTCACTGACTCTGCGGGACCGTGACAGCTATTTTTGTAAATTAACTTCAGTTTTGGATATTTCCTAGACAACATATGAATTACTTTCGGGTGGTTCGGGGAATTTTGTCAAGGCTTATTGTCTAATGTAACCTAACGCTGGGCTAACTATGATTATGGCTAGCAATGTGGATTATTTTAAGAGACCATTCAAAGGATGGCACACACATCTATCGCTGTATGTTTGTTTAACATTTAAGCTAGCTAGTGTGCTGAAGATTGGTGACTTTTCACCTATAAAACAGAAACTTGCTGATTTGTACTAGATAAAACCAACACACCATTACATATGCATCGATTATTTTACCTGATATGAAGTGTGCACTGCAAACACGAGTATTATTTATGATCGTCTCCGTCCAGTCTGTACGCCATATTGCATTCAACCACAATTATCTTTTTGATTTCTGTGAAGGAATGTCTGCCGGGATCTGGTAAAACTTTAGTTTTGAACCAAAAGTCCTGTTCCTTCTATTCTGGCAGCCAAAAAAAACAACAAGATGACATTTTAAAGTCAAAACCTCAAACTTTTAGCACGCCTGCTATTAGTTATTATTTATGTTTTGCCTCCAGCTAGAGCCACAGTGACGTAGGCGATTAAGGGGTCTATAGATCAGTCAGCAAATAAGAATCTAGGTTAGGTTTGTCCAAGAAGTTGTTAGATTTGTCCCTAAACTTTTGAAAAAAAGTCTCTAAAGGGGTGGTGAAGTCACTAAATCTAGTGACAAAATCCCTAAATTGGCAACACTGTCTACACTGGCGTTTCCACAGCATTTCAGAAACAATCTCCGTCTACACTATACTGCAGAAAAAGCATGTCACATGACTGTTCATGCACACTGGGCATGCGCATACAAGTGTAAACAGTTGCCTCTTTGCATGTAGGCAGCTGCAGTATTAAAAAAATGCTGAGTTTAACTGCACAATGGCTGCTAAAAATGACAAAAAAAGCTAGCAAAGATTGCAGTTCAGTCTCCATGATATTGTTTACACCGTCGTCAAGAATACGCAGAGCGAATGTGGGTAGCCACGCCATCGTTCTCAAAAGTCTTCGTTTTGGTTCGTTTATACTGAAACGCAACTCCGGCGTTTTTAAACTAAAATGGGGTCTGCATCGTTTTCGAAAGTCTCCGTTTTCGAGATTCGTAAAAACCGGCGTCGCGCAAACAAAAACGCACCAGTGTAAAAGGGGCCTATGTAATAATATTTAGATTTCAGTTACTTAATGCTTCCAAAATATTGACCAATTTAAGTCTCACAAGCTTCAAGTACATATCGGTTAAAAGTTTGGGGTTGGTAAGATTTTTGAATGTTTTTGAAAGAAGTCTCTTCTGCTCACCAAGGCTGCATTTATTTGATCAAAAATACAGTAAAAACTGTAATGTTGTGAAATATTATTAAAATTTAAAACAAGCATTTTCTATTTGAATATATTTTAAATGAAATTTATTCATGATGGCAAAACTGAATTTTCGGCATCATTACTCCAGTCTTCAGTGTCACAAGATCATTCAGAAATCATTCTAACATGCCGATTTGCAGCTCAAGAAACATTTCTTATCATCGATGTTGAAAACTGTTGTGCTGCTTATTTTTTGTGGGAAACTATGTTGTATTTTTTTTCCCAGGATTCTTTGATGAATAGAAAGTATAGCATTTATTTGAAATAAAAAAAATCTTTTTTAATATTTTAAAAGTTTTTACTGCCATTTTCGATCAATTTAGTGCATGCTTGCTAAATAAAATAATTTCTTTCAAAAAATTGTTTTAATGGTCGTGTTATTACACATTGAAAGTTCTTTGTTCATTTAAACATGACAAAAGTAATGACTTGCCTTTCAGTGAGTGAGAATCACTTAAATAAGTGAAACATTAGAATAATTAAAACTTATTTATTCATTAAAAATGGCTCAAGAGTGATTTCGAATCTGACTGCACTATATGCGTTACATGTGCCCTTGGTCTGTGTTCATCAACTTTATTTTATGGACTCCATTTCCCACAATTCCCCATCCAGGAACCAATCACACACTCACACCTGTTTCCCATCAGTGACACTTTATAAGCTGCACTCTGACAGACAGACAGACAGACAGGAGTATTGTTAAGACACTGGTTTGCATTCTGTTTGTTCCTTGCCTAGCTTAGCTTAGCCTAGCCTAGCCTGTGTTTTGACCCTGGTCTGTTTCCTTGTTTGATGATTGTTTGCTGCCTGCCTTGACCTATGCCTGTGTTTTGGATTACTCTTTTGCCTTGCCTTCCTGTTACTGTTTGCTGGTGTTTGACCTACTGCCTGTAAATAAAGCCTGCATGTGGATCTCCAACCCCAGTGTTCCGCTCCATCAGTTACAATATGCTTGTTGTTGGCTAGGACAATACAATAGAAATAAAAGTTGCCAATTTATTGTGTATTATTTCACAGCGTTTCTTTCTCTTTTTCTTTCAAGACTGCAAGCACAAGTCAGCTAAAAGAACAAAATCATTTCTTTTGCCACATGCTGCAAATGTATTATTGGTTCAGGAAACACACAGTCATAGCTTCATTAAACTCAGTGCTCCACACAATGCAGAACAAAATGCAGATATTCAAGAACTTTTAATGAAACAGGACGTCATGAATTATGCACTATTATGAGAAAGAAAGAATAAGAACCAGTTCTTGATACCCAACCCTACAGATTGTGTTAACAGATGTGTGTTTACAAAACTTGCTGAGCAACTCTTTCTGGAGTTTCCTGTAATTATCACAGCTAGCTTGATAAACCTCATATCTAACTAGTATGACATTTTTACTATGCTTCAAAGTATTACTTTTGACATACTGGGTTCACTGACAAACAAATGAGTGCACTTCTTGTATTTATGCAAACTCTTACAAATGAGCGACAGAAAAAAAGGAAAGAAAAGAAAGAGGAAATCAATGATGGTTGTGTACCTATCTCAACAAAGCCATCGGATGAGGGTTTACAGCAGGATAATTCTCTTCTCTCCACCTTCTTTTTCACAGACTTCTGTAAAACAGACAGACATGTACCTGTCAGCACTTCAGTGCAAATTAATTAAAAAAAAAGAAAAGAAAAAAAGATGTCTGTAACATATCAGGAAGTATGTAGAAAAATCCTAATCTAGCAGGTTTGAGCTAAAGTGCAAAAACCCAAAAATTTGGCTTTCTGTTGTTTTTTTTAAGTGTTTAGATGGGTGGCTAGCAAACAAAGGAGCAAGGCTTCATCACTGCAAGCAAATGAAGACAAATGTACACAGAGATAAAGGGTGTAGTTACATGTGTCCCAACATACAATGCATTGTCTACAGCTACTGTGTGACCTTATATATCATACACAAACAACACAGACTCAACACAAACTGAAAACCGGCCATTTTTCTGAGGCACTGGCTCTGGAAGTATTTAAGGGATTTCAAAGAATTTAAGGGATTTAAAAAAAAAACAAAACAAAACAAAACAAAAACTCTTTAATAAAGCAAACCAACCAGCCAGTGCTGAGATGAACAACAACAGCAAAAAAGTGAACTTAAAATAAAAGACTATTGCCCAGTTTCACAGACGAGGCTTAAAGGGTTCACCCTAAACTGAAATTTCTGTCATTAATTACTCATCCTCATGTCGTTCCACACCCGTAAGATCTTTGTTCATCTTCGGAACACAAATTAAGATATTTTTTGATGAAATCCAAGAGAGTTTTTTTTTTTTTATCCCCAATAGAAAACGATGTAATTACAGTCATTCAATGTCCAGAAAGGTACTACAAAATAAAACAAAAATAATGACTTTATTCAACAATTTCTCTTTTATTTATTTTTTTATTCCCCATTGAAAGCAATGCAATTACCTTCTTTCAAGGTCCAGAAAAGTATTAAAGACATCATTAAATAGTCAATGTGACTACAGTGGTTCAACCTTAAATGTTATGAAGCAATGAGAATATTTGATGCAGTGTTTACATACAAACGCCAGCTCAGTATTAGCCGACGCTGTTCACGTAAGCACCACAAAGCATGCGTGTGATGCTGACGCTGGAGCCGGCCAATACTGAGCCGGCATTCGGACGTAAACACGGAAGCGCTGAACTGTGTTTACTGCGTCACATGCGTACAAGTCTGACAGGGTAGAGAAGAATAAAGTAATTATTTTTGTTTTGTTTTGCACACAAAAAGTATTCTCGTCCCTTCATAACATTAAGGTTGAACCACCGTAGTCACGTTGACTATTTTAACAGTGTCTTTAGTACCTTTCTGGACAATGAATGACAGTAATTATGTCGCTTTCTATTGGGGATAAAAAAAAAAAACCTCTTGGATTTCATCAAAAATATCTTAATTTGTGTTCTGAAGATGAACAAAGGTCTTACGGGTTTGGAATGACATGAGGGTGAGTAATTAATGACAGAAATTTCATTTTTGGGTGAACTAACCCTTTAAGCCTAGTCCCAGACTAAAATGTATGCTTGAGATGTTTTAACTGAAAGCAACTTGTACTGAAATATAAAATATGTCAGTGCCATTGTTTTTTTGTTGTCCCCTCAAGATGCACATCAGGGGCCGTATTCACAAAACATTTTATCTTACCACTAAGAGTTCTCCTAAATAGCAGTAAAAGTTCTTAGCTAAGAGTTTTCTCACAAATCTGCTGAGACAAACTTTTACTAAGGAATAGACAGAAGTCTTAAGCTAAGAGTAAGGGCGGGGTTGACCTCGTTGCTGAGTATCCACACAGTGATTGGCTGATGGGGGTGGAGTCAGCGATTTAATCATAGAAATATTGTAGAATGAGGTGTCATGTTTCCATATTAAAATAATGGTTTTAAAATACAAATGTTGCATTATTCAAATAAATATTTTTTAATAAAAATGTTGCCATAGTCAAAATAAAATGTTGCCATATTGTTGCCATAAAGGTTTTAAAATGTAGGCTAGTGTCACTAATTAAACTAGTATATACAGTTAATTGTCCACCTCTTGGATGTCTTCATCTCAAGGGAATGCAGAATTCAAGCGACAAATTATATTATTATATATATATTTTTTACTCTATTCAATAATTTGTAAGTGTGAACTCATGAAAACCATTGCCACAGATAATCAGACAACATTTATTTATTTGTTAAAGGTTTTTTTTTTTTTTTTTTTTGGCGTCTCATCGTAGATTCAAATCTATAAATCAAAATGTATTGCATTTATGAAGAAAAGGTTCAGCACCCAAGGCTCTATCGCTACTTCCTCAATGGTGTACAGTGTCTTTGGGTGGATTAGGACTGTTTGTGATTTGGTCTTAGTGATTTGGGAGTCCTCTTGACTACTCCTAATGTTTCACAGATTTAGGAGCTAGTTTTAGTGCTAAAATGCTTTGTAAAATACTCTTAGAGCAAAAATTTAGGACTCCTAAAATTAGGACTGACACGCCCATTATTTTTAAGAGTTTCTCCTTAATCGGCAAGTTAGGAGCTACTTTTAGCCTTAAGATGTTTTGTGAATACGGCTCCAGTAATGTTTTTTCTAAGGCACATTTTAAAAAGTTACTTAAATGTCCTAATTTAACTAAGGCATAATCCTGGCTTTATCTAATCCCATGTCTGTGAAACCACGCCTGTATGCTTAACATCTTTTATGAGGAAATTAATTACAGTCCCATGAATCACAGTGAATGATGCAATGAAATAAAACACAACACAATATAAAACTATTGTAGAAAGACTCAATTATGTTATGCAAAATGTTTCATGGGAGTGGCCAAGAGAGCTCAGCTGAAGACAACACCAGCAATTTAAAAAACATCTTCATCAGTTTGACAACACATGTGCTGCAAATACTCACAACTCAACCAAACAGAATGAAACGAGCTGCAAATAGCACAGACCATAACGAAAATGTTTCAAGGGGGCCCCAACAAGTGACGAACCTAGCTGGGACCGCATATTGCTCAATGTCTACTACTCAGTGGTGTTGTCATTGACCCGAAAGGTGAGTATTTTTGTTTATTTTAACATCCGGATCGTATGTGCGTTGTGAGTATTTATAGCGTGTTTCTGTATTTGGCTGTGTTGTGATTATTTGCAGCACATTGATGAAGATATTTTCTTAATTTATTGGTGTTTTTTCTAATTGCATGTGTTTTCTTCAGTTGCAGCACATTGAGCTCTCTCGGCCACCGCTGAACTCTTTTGTCCTGATTTGTTTGTTGTGATTCTCTGATTGGTGGATCTTTCTCTTCAGTATTCATGGGTAGTCCTTCACTTGCTATTAATAATTAATGTTTATTTATCTTGATGGCTTCATGGTCTGTCTTGAAAAGTTTAAACCATCCAGTAATGATTTTTCTTGAACTAAATTAAAGGTGCTCTAAGTGGTCCTGGGTGGAGTAACTTCCTGTTGATGTTTGAAGTGTTGTCAAACAAAACAGAGTCTAGCTAGACCCTCCCTCCTCCTCCTCCCCCTCCCCTCCCCTCCGTGCTTCCTGAAACAGTCATGAACGCGCATTTAAAATCATTCTTGTCGTTTATTGGCTGGAGCATGTTTATTATGTTTTGTGGTCCAGGCTGCACCAGTTTGTTTTTATTGCCGTTTTCGGAGCTTGTGGTGACTACAGAGACTGCGTTTTTTTTTTTTTTACAGTGTGTTCAGGGGACAGGCAGCTAGCGGATAGCGAGGAGATGTTTGCTGTATTTGACAAAAAAATGTTTTGGCCTAAAAACGCGTGACATCACTTAGAGCACCTTTAATACTTTTATTAAGGATGAATGCATTAAAATGATCAAAAGTGACAGAAAAGACATTTATAATGTTACAAAAGATTTCTATTTCAAATTAATGCTGTTCTTTTGAACTTTCGATTCATCAAAGAATCCTGAAAATTATCACGTTTTCCACTAAAATATTTGACAGAACAAATGTTTTTTGTTAACACTGATAAGAAATGTTTCTTTAGCATCAAATCAGAATGTTAGAATGATTACTGAAGGATCATGTGAGACTCAAGACTGCATTAATGATGCTGAAAATTCAGCTTTTTTCCATCACAGGAATAAATTACATTGTAAAAAATAGAAAAAAATAGAAAAGTTACATTTCACAATATTGCTGTTTTTACTGTATTGCCATCAAATAAATGTAGCCTTGGTAAATAGAAGAGATGTTTTAATTTTTTTCTTTTGGTTTAAATTTGTTTTTCTTCCAGAACTCACGTGTTGGACACTATTTGCTGAAAGCAGATCTGTCACTTTTGAGTGTTACTTTGGTAACTTGACAGAAAAGGGGTTGGCATGACACTTACATTAGCAGGGAGCACCTCCACTGTTGTGTTGTAAAACCTGTCACCATTTGTCTCAATATTACCAGATCGAAAAAGATACCTGGAAACGAGTGGGAAAAAAATATGAGTATGTTAAATCAGTAAATGGAAGTTTCATTTGTGTTAACATCATCATTTTTCTCATGCCACAGATTCTGTTGAGAAAGAGTTTCTTGCATTTAACCCGGAAGATATCTTTAAAATTCACTGATCTGGTTTAGGAGGTTATGAAATGTACTAAATGAACAGGTGTTTTTTTTTAGTGCAGGTAAGTTATGTAAACAATTTAAACAATCCATTGTTTCCCTATCTTTTATATTTGTTTAAACAGCCTGGAATTTCTCTGGGCGCATTACGTCACTCTTCGTCATGTGACAGATGCACCCATTACCTACAAATTTTCAGGTACTTAGAAAGTTCAAATTTCTTTACAAGGCCACGCCAACAGCAACTAAACTTTAGATCCTAACTTAGTTGTGGGAAGCTCTAAAATGGCATCAAATTAACTCTTATACGTGTGCTTAAGGGGAATTTAAAAGATTGCCATCACAGTGTATTCAGCTCCTGAACAAACATGGGCTGTATAGAATATCCTGCTCAGAGGAGCTGAAAGAAAAGCCACTGGTTCACATTTTTTTCAGCAGGGCAAACCTAACTTTTATATAAAAGCACTGGAGCAGACAGCTGGATACATTTACACTGCCACTGGGTTTTTACTTCTATTTTTACATCTCCAAATAAAGAGATATTTACAATGGATATTATAAGGTCCTCAATATCTAGATGGCCACATACAGATAAAGGGATAGTTTACACCTCCAAAAAATGAACCTGTAAGGCTTGTTTTTTTCTGCAAAACAAAAAGATGATTTTGAACTGGAACACTGAACACTGGACGACTGAATTTCATTGTATAAAAAACAAACAACAACAACAACAAAAAAAAACCCAACTCAAAGACATTTTTCAAAATATCTTGTGTGTTCCGCAGAAGAAAGAAAGTCATACAGGTTTGAAACAACATTAGGGTGAGTAAATGATGGACAAATTTTTGTTTTTGGTTGAACTCTCTAAGAGTAGAAAATACAAACTATAGAACTTTAGCAAAATTGCCTGTACTAGTGTGAACTTATGTTTACTCATCAAATAAATGTCATTTGTTGTTGTCTCACCCTTTGACAGCTTGAGGTTTGGTAAAAGTAATGAGGATATAATCTCCACTTTTGGGTGTGAGGCCCCAGAAGAAGTCCTGTCCGTGGTAAGCTCTCTCCAGAGAGTGAGACTGATAGGTCTCCAGACTGGTGCTGATTTCTGCAGATGGGTTATTATTGTGGCCTTTAAACAGCACCTGATTCCCAAAATTCTTATCCTGCATATGACATATAAATACAGATGAACACATATGCTCATATATTGCCAACACTGGCAGCTGCCTTCTAAGCATGCAAACTGAAACGGAATTTAGAATGCTCTACATAGGCATCATGTGACGTGTACAGGAAACCAAGTCAAAAATATTATTCTAGCTTGTACTACTTTTTCTGGACTCATTCAGAATATTGTATTGCTGCACTTTTAATGGTACTGTCTCTTTAAAAGGTGAATTGTGTAATTCTTTTCGACATGAAAATCAGGTTTTCAACCCTACTCCAGGGGACCCATTGTTCTACAGATCCAACTTTAAACAAACACACCTGAACCAGCTAATCAAGCTCTTCAGGATCCCTGGAAAATCACATGCAGGTGAGCTGAAGCAGAATGAATATAAACTTTGCAGAGCAGTGGGTCTCGAGGGCTGCTGTCCCTTCAAATAGTACCCTATGTAAAGGGACAGCCATTTGTAGTGGTGTCCGAAACCATAGTGGACGTTTACAAGTGAACTCATTCAATCCACAATGCACCTCAATAACCGATCTAGGCTCTAGGCTCGATTTCGGACACAGCCTCGATGTATACTCTAGTCTACGGTTAAAGAATACCCATAATACACTGTGAGGGTTGTGCCGAATGAATTGATGGTATTTTCCAAACCACTGGTAGATGTGGCTACAGCGTGATATCATAGAGGTAAAAATTCTTTTTTAATTGATTATTACATTGTTTAATTAAGTTTCCATGGACTAATGTGGGAATAGTGAATGAGGGTATAGGGGGTGATTTCGATCACAGCTCAGGAGAAGGCTTGAAGACCTCTGGTTAATATTCTTCGTCTGACCCCAATTTATTTTCCATAGAGATCTACATGTAAGCCATTTGTTGAGTGATTTCTAGATAACAAAATAAAAATTATGAAATATAATAAAAAATCTTTTAGTGCCATTGGCACGGCAGAAATAACACACTTCACCTTTAAGATGAACCAACTTGAGCTGTGACTCCGAAAGTCACTATGGAAAAACATGCTAATATAAATAATGTAAATTTCATGTTTGCAATGTAGACAAGCTGTTGTCTGTGCCTACAGACCTATACATGGTTTTTATTCATTATTATTTAGTTTGAAGGAGTGGATTCTGTAATCCACTGCCGCTTCAATATATATCTTTTAAGTTATTAATCAACATTTATCTTTCTGTTAAATTATTTGAATGACCTTTTCAACGTATGTTAAAGCATTTCTTTTCCTTTTCAAACACTAGAAAATAATTTTGAATATTGTCTGTACCTCTCACTGAGAGAAAAGAACATGTTATCAGTATGTTTTGGGAAAGTTTCCTGCTCAGAGCAGAGCTCAGATCAACTTCAACCTTGAAGACGCTGTGAATCATGTGTATTTGTGTATGTGCGCTTAGTGCAGGTCTTTTGTACTGGTGGACCAGCAGATGCCATGCCATGACCCCAAAAGGACATCCAGTACCTAAATCCAGAGTCCCCTCATCAGGAGATATGCTTCTGACTATCTGTCCATGTGTGGAAGATTACCAAATTTGTCTATTTTCCTTAGCCAATCAGAATCATCCAACCTGAAGTAATGACGTAGTTAGTTGACCCTGTTAGAGCATAATTGCTATGGAAATGTGAATGTACGCGGAGCGGCCTACGAACTCTTGAAGCTGGCTTCTGCTGATGAAACTGCAAACTATTCTTCAATTTATTTATTTATTTTTTTAACTTTGACTCCAGAGGGCTGTTTCATAAAAGATGCTAAGAAAAGCGAGGATTAAACTCCAAAACCTGACTTGAATTAACCTAACAAATGAGTTTGGGCTAAAACGGTTTCATAAAAGGTAATTGAAGTTCACGCAGTCCCGCTAATTCGATCCAGGTTCACCTAGTCAAGATAATTTCGCGTGCACACTTTTTTTAAGCAGCCCTAGAGGTTGATCATGGATCAAATCGATCCACCATAGGAAAGGGCATACATTTTGTTCTATTTTATGCGTTTGAGACATGGTGTTTTCCTTAGTGCATAACTTACTTTTCACAAGTTTATTCTCCATCTGTAAATGTTAGAAAGTAATGCAAATATTTCCATTTTGAGGCTAAACTTCACATTGAACGAGCGCTGCTGCGCGCATGCGCGCTAAACAGACGGGACGCAATAGAAGCGCAATAATTCTAAAATATACATTTCGCTAAAATATTTGATGTTGGACATTAAATGTGCCTTATGTACACTTTCAAACCTACAAGTAAGTGTATTTTTATGATAGTAACTGTAAATGGACTATTGTAATGGGGTAAATCAATATACTTTGGGACAATTACTGAGTTTAGATTCATCTTACCAATTAAAATTTAGTCTGTGCATATTAATTTTAATTTTTAATTTTGTGATTTTAATTTCTGCTCTTCTAATAACCATAAAGACTACTACTGCCAAACAAAACCAGAGAGAAATGTATT
Organism: Megalobrama amblycephala; assembly: GCF_018812025.1. Classification (NCBI taxonomy): domain Eukaryota; kingdom Metazoa; phylum Chordata; class Actinopteri; order Cypriniformes; family Xenocyprididae; genus Megalobrama; species Megalobrama amblycephala. The sequence goes on along the minus strand of NC_063066.1, from coordinate 18,923,596 downwards.
CATATATTTTAAAACAATCTAATTAAATATTGGGCACAAAACATTTAGCCAGTAAGAAAGGAAAACCTATATATATATATATATATATATATATATATATAATTCAGGTTGATTAGGACACTTTTTCCCAGTCATTTCAATAGCAAAAAGTGTCCTAATCAACCTGAATTCCATATATATATATATATATATATATATATATATATATATATATATATATATATATATATATATATATATATATATATATATATATATATATATATATATATATATATATATATATATGAGACCAGAGTATAGATTAAATATGGGCCTTGGAAAAGGCTAGCTGACTTTATTGTGCTTTGACTACAGTGGGTAGTTTCAGTGTGGACAACAACCATGCATGCCACTTCTGCAGGCTGCATCTTACTCTGTCACTCTTTTCATAGCTTTTGCTGGCTCTGAAACACTCACTCCTGCTCTTTGTCTAGCAAAAAAATCACTCATCACTTAATGAAAGCTTACAAATGAAGGCCTGATTGTTTCAGGGGCCTTGTCACAGGTTTATTGATTTTGAATTTCTGTGTTACTTTTGCTATATTTTCACACTTAAAACAATGATTTGGTAATCCTTTTGTATTCTTCTGTGCTAAGAAATAAGTCTCCTGACAGTTCTCTCCCAAGTGCTTCTATTGTTGTCAGTATTAAGTCTGAGAATGATTCAGTGGGCTATATAACACTTAATTTTTAAGAAATTACTTCTCTTTAAATGTTTTGTTTCTCATCATACTTACCTTTTAATAAAATATTAAAATAATAAAAATGTCTTAAACTTACACCAATATATATTTTTATTTATAATATACACACACACTATATATATATATATATATATATATATATATATATATATATATATATATATATATATATATATATATATATATATATATATATATATATATGTTAATAAAGTCAAATAATTGTATGTGAGAGAGTCAGTTGTAATATCATTGCGTTCCTATTGGTCAGTGTTAGAGGAGCTCAGCTTAGCCTGACAGTTAGCCTGCTCCAGAGCAGGCTAGCTGCAAAGTGTAAATCTCCATAGTAACTTAATGTAGATTAATTTAGCCTCCCTTCATGCAACCGAGTCAGGGCTAAATTCAGCCAGGATAACTGGAAAATCCCAGCTTAATCGCTTATCTTGCTTTTGTGCAATACCCCCCAGGTCTTTATTCAACATACCTGGTTTCAAGGGTCCTAAACTGTTTATCCCCAACAAGTTATTTTAGTACATCAAGTTAAACTAAATAAATAAGAAATTGTGCCTTGGCAACTAGCTTAAATAATATATATTATATTTTTTTTTATTTATTTTTTTTTATTTCAGTTAATTTCAATTAACATTTATTTTATTTTAAGTAACAAATTTTGGTTTTTTATGGTTTAAGTTTTAGTTTTAAAGGGGTCATGAATTGAGAAATCAACTTTACCTTGAACTTTTGATATTTAAGGGGTCATTGTACTATAAGAATATTCTGTAAGTTTCAGAACTTTCTTGTTAGTCCAAAAAAAAGCTTTTACTGTCACCAGGCCCAACTAATGACTCGTCCTGGAATGTGCCTAACCCTAACACCTATCTATAGATAGGTGAAATGCTGCCTCCGCAGAAGAAATCAACACATACTTCATCATTGCAACATTAACCCCACCCTCTGTCTTGTTAGTGAGAAAAACAATACAGGACTAAAAAAAAAAAACACTACCTTTCAAAGGATCTTAATGCTAAGAATATGATTATTTATTTTCAAAAATGTGAATGTCTCAGTTGAGCATTATTTATTTGTATTCAGTGTTTCACTGTGGATTCTTTGGTAAATCAATCGCATTTCGGTGCTGGCTTTGCAAACAGACTTTTAGGATATGGACTCGATAGTAATCCAACAACATGTAACTGTTAATTCTAATGCCTGATCTGAATATGTAATAATTCATATACAATCAGATGTTCTTTGTCTATGTGTCAGTAAATCAAACCAGTGACTAAACGGTCAACTTCACATTGTTTCTCTTAGTAGGATGAAAATAATCTGTTATTTAAATGGTGATTAAATTAGTTCTCTTAGTTACATCGAGTTTGCACTGTTAGTTAAGATGAAAGCCTTCCTTAGTGTGCAGAAATTGAGTTGCAATGACAAGATCACTGCTTTCATGCGCTCAACAACATGTCTGTGATCGGCTACAATGTTCATCCCTGCAACCTTTCATGCTACAATGTAAATATAATGCCATAGATTTAAGTTTGATGCTATAATCAACACTTCTCATGATTAGTTAACCTTAGAGCTGTAATTGTAAAAATGTGCTAAATGTTTGAGAGATAAATACTTGTCTATTTCAAATGCAAAGATGTCAGCCAATCACAGCAGTGGGCATTGAAGTCTCACAGCAGACACAAGCCTTAAAACAGAGCGTTCAAATAAGAGGGCTAAAATCAGGGTAGGAAAAATGCCTTTTAATTTTAAACTGTGACTATTTTTGATGTAAAAAACAAACTAACATTATAAGTGAAACATTATAAAACAATAAAACAATGACCCCTTCAATTCACTGAAACTGAGCCTAGCAAATATACACAAGCTGTATACAAGGAATTGGAATTTTAAATTACCTTTAGGTTTTGAATTTTACCGGGCAGTGAGGAATGCAAACCGACATGCTGAAACAAGGAGGGTTTGTAAGTTCTCTTCAGTCGGGCCTTCTCATTATTGCAGTGTTTCTAAGTGCAGAGAATTATAACAATAAACAAAGAAATGCCTTACATCAAAATCAAAATCAATATATATTATATTATACCCAAACTTACTGAGTCTCTCTCTGGGTTACACACTTTAACCCACAGGATGTGATCAAGCAGCCAATCGATTGGCTTGTCTTTGTGGAACATCAGGATGAACTCCACAATCATCGGCAGATCTGATGAGCGAAAAAGCTTGCCTAGAATATGAAAAATCAGCGATATGCTCAAGTTCAACCTAGGCCACCAATAGTATCACACATTTGGTCATAGTAAACAGTATATATGGAGCTGAAAGACAAGCAAAGTTCCTTCAAACCTGTTGCTAGGATTATAAAACCTGGGCTGTGTTTCCCAAAGCCAACTATGGTTGGAAGTTCCGTCAGAAGTTCAACTGAACTTGCGACTAAATTTGGCTAACGATGCATTTGGGAAACGTACCCCTGATTGATTTAAGAACCCATTTAAATAATCAAGAGTATGTAAACTGAGCTGTTCTTTTGTCAATAAGCAAATTCTAGCAGTAGTTGTGTTTGTTTTTTTAAACCAAGGGGGTGTTTTCTGACCCCCTTGACACTGACTAATAAAAGATATGAAGTTTCTATTTACACTAAGTGCAAATAGTGTCCCTTGTTGGCAAATGCCATTTACACTAGCTCCGCCCACCAATGTCTGGTTGTCCCACTCGTGTTTTAGGGTGCTTTCACATTAGCACTTTTGGTGCGCACCCGGGTCGACCCGGGTTCGATTGACGTCAGAGTTCGGTACGTTTGGATGATGTGAACACTGGCTGCGTCCGAAAACCTAGGTAGCTGTCTTGCTGCCTCGCTGTCTTATAAGAGAATGACTTGTACGGCAGCGTTTGTGCATGAAGGTACCTCACGAAACTGATTTCGGACATACTTCTGAGGCAGCGTAACAGTTTAATGATCTACAGCAATATAGCGCGAGCTTTGGGGAGAACTAAACAAATATTTAATTATTACAGTAGTAATTTCTCGATAGAAATGATATCAGAATTGAAATATGTTGGTCAAAATCGTGCATTTATACACAAACTGAGCAGCAAACGCAACTTTTGGACGCCATCTTTATTTTTCTAGCTCAACTGTCACAGAATGGAAAGCACAGCATTGTGGGATATCAAAGGCAGCTAAGGATACATCTATGCTTCCTTCAAAAATCGATCTGAGGAAGGTATCTCAGGAAACAGGAAGTGAAGCTAACATTGGATTCGGACGTGCCTTGATGCCTTACTACCTTGAAATGTGTCCTCAGAAGGCAGCATTTTCCAGTTTTCGGACGCAGCCAATGTCTTCTGCACTCGGGTGCGCACCCGCGAACCGTACCCGAGTCCACTTAAAAAGGGTGGTCTGGGGTGCGGTTCAAGTGAACTCCGGTACGGTTCGCTTCTGATATGAATGCAAATGTACCAAATTGCGGAAGTGAACCGCTATTAATGCCGTATAATTTGATAAAAATGTGTGTTTGTGTGTGTGTTTCACTCACTTTCCCGACGAGCGTGACTGACGTGCTGCAAACAGAGAGCTGTAGCGTAGCTTTTCTCATTTCTGCTCGCCTTCAGCATTCTACATTCGCGGCAGATAGACGCAAGAGCCGTTATGAACAAAACCAACGGTTCAAAAACAAAAATATAAATGTGAGGAGAGCATCATTATGCATTTTGCCGCCTTCTCCTGTGCCATCGTTACTAAGCAACGTAGTAAACAGCTGCTGGTTTGATGACGCAAACGAACCGCGGGTCGGACCCAAATAATATAATGTGAACACAGTCCAGTGGGCGCAGGGGGAGGGGGGAGCAATCGAACTCGGGTTCGGTCCAGGCAATCGAACCAAGTGTGAAAGCACCCTTAAAAAAAGCTGCACAGAATTCAGCATCTTCAGCGGTTGCAGGCTTGCAGCAGTAGCGATTGCCTTGGGTTCGAATCCGCCTTTTGCAGAGTTCGCATTTATTTTTCAATAAAAATGAAAATAATGTTCTAAAAGTGGAAATAAACTGCGAACGAGTGTTTAATAATATTAAAAGTGTTTATTGGATACGGTTAGGGGAAAGTGTAGGGAGGGTTTTTATTCTCCCAATAAGGCAGAATCCATTTAATAATTTTAACAAATATAATAATTTACACTCTATGATATTTCAAGTTCATTCAAGTTCTTTATAGTCACTGTTATAAATAACGAGATAACATCAGAGAATACTACAATATTATTACATCCTGTTAATGTACAAAAATACTGAGGTACAAATAGTATCTGCCAATATAAAGTATAGATATCAAATATATCTTATAAATAAAAGATATCTTATTACTACTATAAATGTAAAGACTATAAATTTGCATTGATAATGATTTATAACTATTTTATAATGAACCCAGGTGTTCAAATAACAAAACAGTGCATGAATGAAACAACAGAAATGGTGAGAAAGAGAAGAGAACGGGACAGGACATTAATGAACAGAAAGGACCAGATACTGACCAATGAATCCCAGCTGGGAAAACTCCAGGAAAAGCCACTCTTGAGAAATCACCTCTTCTATATATTTTTTCATGGACTCAAAGAATCCTTGCTTTGCTACAATATCATCTTCTAGCTGAAACACATATGCAAAAAAGCAGACTGATAAAAGCAATGAAACATAGAGCTATCAATAAGTTATATGGCGGTGTCTTGGCATTACCTGGAGGTAATATGTGCCCTTAAGCTGTGCATAAAGCATGAGAAAACTGTAGTCAAGGTTCTGCTTGGTCCTCCATCTGTGACCAACAAAACAAATGCTTCACATTAAGGCACCATCTATTTCCAGTTATGTACAATATTTGCACAACAGCACAGGCGAATCTCTAACCTGACTCGCTCCTTGGGGTCTCCGAAAGTTTCCTTCAGGTGACTGAAGTCTGGGTAAAAGTGAGGAGATGGAGAGATCACCTCTATCATTCCAGAACTCACAGCATCTGGGAGACTACAAAGAGTAAAATACACAAGGACTTGTGATCAGTTACTTACACAGTGAGCTTACAGAAAGATGAAACACCTCTAATGAGTTGTTAATGAAACACTCACTTGGTCTGTACACTCTGAACAACAGAATTCACAAAAGTTGCATTTGTCTGAGAGAAATATGAAAATACATATCAATGAAAAGAACAATAAAACAGCACTGTTTTAACAACAACTGTTTTCAACATGGATAATAAGAAATGGCACCAAATTGATACAAAGGGGTGAACTCAAAAAACAAAGGAGAACTAAATTTAAATGCAGTGAGTTTAATAAAAGAATAAGCATAATAACAAACTCAACATAGAGACCAGATAACCAAGGAACCAAATAAGTGCACCAAACATAGCATCCATGTAGGACAAGACTTGACAAAGAACACAAGAAACATCGGGGTTTAAATACTAGAGGGGTAACAGGCAAACAAGACACACCTGTGAATGATCACAGAACTTATTGACTAGAAAAATAACAAAGGACTACAAAAATGGCACACAGGACAGGGAACATTGTAAAATGCAAACTAAAAGTCTAATAAACAAAGCACACGAAACACAAAACCAAGAATTTATAACACAAATCAGCATATTAGAATAATTTCTGAAGGATAATGTGACATTGAAGACTGGAGCAATGATACTGAAAATTCAGTTTTGCCATCATAGGAATAAATTACAATTTAAAATGTATGAAAATAGAAAATACCTATTTTAAATTGTAATAAAATTTCACAATGTTGCTCTTTTTACTGTATTTTTGATTAAATAAATGCAGCTTTGTTGAGCAGAAGAGACTTCTTACAAAACCATTAAAAATCAAATTTACTGAATCCAAACTTTTGAATGGTATTGTAAATAATTATTAAGTGTATTAATTCAAATAATGTTCAAAATCAAGAATTAAAGGGTTAGTTCATTAAAAAATAAAATTGTCATTAATTACTCCCCCTCATGTCGTTCCACACCGTAAGACCTTCATTCATCTTCAGAACAACATTTTTTTTTTTTTTTTTGATGAAATATGAGAGTTTTTTTTAATCCCCTGTAGATAGCAACATAAGGCTGTTTACTTTCAGTGCTTGGCCGGCTGCAGCGTCAGCATCACATGTATGTATCGTGCTGCTCATGTGTACAGCATCGGCCAATACTGAGCCGGCGTTCTGACGCAAGCACTGAACATAAACAAAGTAGGGGAATGACAGGAGAGAAGTAATTGTTGAATAAAGTCACTATTTTTGTTTTGTTTTTGCGCACAAAAAGTATTCTCATCGCTTCATAACATTAAGGTTGAGCCACTGTAAATATAAGTATAAGAAAATTAAGTTAAGTTCTGTTTCGGAACCCAAAAAATAATTAAGCACATATTTTTTAGCACAACTACAACTTTTATTATTAATTGTGCCTACAAATTCACAATAGCTCAGCTCAGCTAAGGCAAAGATGCCCTTTTCTGACTTTTTTTGTAAAGAATTTTGATGATACATTTGGTGATGTATACAACAGTGCAAGATTTGATCAATATTTTGGTTTGTATTCCCAAAAGAGCAATACTGTCAATTAATAACGTTTACAAGCATATAGACAGCCTCAAAGCTAATGGCTACATAACTATCTTTGGGGTCTTCTTCATTCACAGCTTTATCAAAAATCCATATATAATGTTTAAAGTATTTATTAAAGTATAAAACTTTAAAGTATTTACTCTAAAGTATTTAAACTACAGAAAACAGAAAAAGCACATAAAATCAGAGGAAACAGAGAGGTTGAGAGGAATGAGATGATAATACCATAAAGGTCAATGCAGTTTTACCAGAGCAATAAAACAATATAAAGATATAAAGAGATTTAAGATAACAAAGAGCAAACGTCAACGGTTACCTCGGCAACAAAGACTACAATGACAATATCTTTCCTCTCGGCAGTTGAAAGTTAAGAGAACTGGAGGTCATACTCTGCTTCAGCCTTTGCACTGTGGGCACTCCTAACACCAGAGACTGGAAACAGTAACAGTGTTGACAGCCTATGGAGACTAGATAACAGTAAAAAAAAAAAAAAAAAAAAAAAAAAAAGTAAAATATTTTATTGTGTATGTGTGAAACAATTAGAAACGACATACCTGACAAAGTAAAAGAAACAAAAGCATTATGCTTAAAAATTAAATAAAAATATTAAATACAATAGAGGACATTAGATTTGCATTAGAAAAGTGTTAAAATAGATGTTTGAGCTGTTTTAACCGAAAGCAACTTGCACTGACACATCATAAAATATATTAGTGCCATTGTTTTGTCTCAAGAACACCAGAGTTTTTTTTCTCAAAAACATTTATAAAATCTACATGTCTCTGCGGCCTAATCCTGGCTTAACAGTTAACCCGGTCAGACATTGTTTAAATCAAATTAAATTGCTGCATTGCAACTTGCAAGCACTGCAATTATACAATCGCAAAGAGACAGACCTCCAGTGCGCCGCTGCCCCAGGTGAACGATAGGTTTCAGACTGTCCTCGTACTCTTTCAGGTGAGGCAAGTAGATGAGGGCATTAGGCTGTGAAGGCAGCAAGCGTCGAAGGACTCGCTCTTCTAAAATAGCTGAAAGGCAGATAAAATACTGAATGAACAAATGGACACAAATATTACAGAAGGAAAAGTGCTTGGACTCACCTGAGGAGTTGCTGATTGAGAGATTAGATAGAGCACTGCTGCGGTTTTGTAGGTGACCCAGCACTTTAAGCAGCTCTTGTGATATGACCTCCCCGTGTTGTTCTGCCCGCAGTAACCTCTCATAGACCGAATTCAGCTGCAATGGCAATTTATCTAGAGCATAGTAGAACGACAGTCATCTCTTGATGTGAATTAAAGGGATGTTGGGCTCAAAGCAAGTTAACAAAATATATTATGGAAATTATAATGGAAATAATTGGGACACACACACAAGCGCACAAAACACCTGTGGCATATGATGGTGGCCCCTAATATACAATACCAAACATCATGTTTAATTGCTGCCTACAGACACTCCAAGCTGCATGCTTCCTTTGGCTTTCCGCCAAAAAAAAAAAAAAAAAAAAAAGAGGAATTCTTCCAAACCAACTATCCCATATACCTTGATCTTTTAGGGAAGTTTGTAGTTTAAGGAAGTCTGTAGTGTTGAATAAATGCTGCTACAGATGGCATATACTCATCTCTTTTGATGAGCTCAAAAGTTCCTCTTTGCCTTGCTGCACTTTGTTGTTGTGGTTGTTGTATATATACAGTACAGTCCAAAAGTTTGTAACCACTAAGATTTTTAATGTTTTTAAAAGAAGTTTCGTCTGCTACATTTATTTAATTAAAAATACAGTAAAAAACAGTAATATTGTGAAATATTATTACAATTTAAAATAACTGTGTACTATTTAAATATATTTGACAAAGTAATTTATTCCTGTGATGCAAAGCTGAATTTTCAGCATCGTTACTCCAGTCTTCAGTGTCACATGATCCTTCAGAAATCATTCTAATATGCTGTTTTGCTGCTCAATAAACATTTATGATTATTTTCAATTTGAAAACAGTTGTGTACTTTTTTTTCAGGATTCCTTGAAATAGAAAGTTCAATGTTATCTGAAATACAAAGCTTCTGTAACATTATACACTACCGTTCAAAAGTTTGGGGTCAGTAAGTATTTTTATTTTTATTTTTTTGAAAAGAAATTAAAGAAATGAATACTTTTATTCAGCAAGGATGCATTAAATCAATCAAAAGGCAGTAAAGACATTTATAATGTTACAAAAGATTAGATTTTAGATAAACACTGTTCTTTTGAACTTCTATTCATCAAATAATCCTGAAAAAAAATATTGTACACAAATATTTTGTACAATTGTACACATTAAATGTTTCTTGAGCAACAGATCAGCATATTAGAATGATTTCTGAAGGATCATGTGACACTGAAGACTGGAGTAACGATGCTGAAAATTCAGCTTTGCCATCACAGGAATAAATTTCTTTGTGAAATATATTCAAATAGAAAACAGTTATTTTAAATTGTAATAATATTTCACAATATTACTGTTTTTTACTGTATTTTTAATTAAATAAATGTAGCCTTGGTGAGCAGACGAAACTTCTTTTAAAAACATTAGAAATCTTAGTGGTTCCAAACTTTTGGACTGTACTGTATATATATATATATATATATATATATATATATATATATATATATATATATATATATATATATATATATATATATATATATATATACACACACACACACACACACACACACACACACATATATACATGTATGTATATGGGACAATGACGTGACGGGTCATTGTTTTGTCCAAAGGCCTTAATAATAACAAAAAACAAAGATATGACATCCAAAGCATGTAAGGTAGTACAACTAGATCTCTTTTATTAAAACCCAAAAGGTTTTAATGATATTTTGCACATATAAAAGGTATTTTAAAGGGATAGTTCACCCAAAAATGAAAATTTGATGTTTATCTGCTTATGGCAGTGATGTCTCGCGCATATACTTCAATGAGAGCGAGACATCACTGCTGCTGTCAGAGCGCGATCAGACCTTACTAACGAGTGCTGAACGCAGTTGGACATAGTATAAATACTGTTGATATAAATACTGTTCGGTTTATCACACAAACCGATCGTTTGGTGTCTTAGGACATCAATGTGTCGTCACGAGCCGCAGGGTTTAATTTGGATTTGTCTATGCAAGTTTTATTTACTCTTATAGTAAAAGTTCCCATCCACTCGCATTATTTGACTGACAGACGGCAACGGTTGGAGTTAAAAATCATCTTTTGTGTTCTACTGAAGAAACAAAGTCACCTACATCTTGGATGCGCTGGGGGTAAGCAGATAAACATCAAATTTTCATTTTTGGGTGAACTATCCCTTTAAAGACTTTGAAGTGTCAAAAGGTCATTCGGTTTAACCGTCCAAAGGCCAATACAGCCACTTCATTTGCGGTTAAAATATCTTAAAACGTAATAAATGTATATATTTTTTATTCTGGCAAGGTTTTATAACATCATATGTCAACATAGTGCGAAATGGTATTAAAATTATGTGTAAAAGTCGTTGAGAAAGAATGTCAGGAAAAATTTATTTCATTGATGTCATTCGGAATAACCAATATAAATGGACCATTTTGGATCAAGTCATGCGTTTAATATCATGTAATAGGATGTGACATCATTCAGACACCTGCAAAGGACTGCATGGTCCTGAAACAAAGTAACTAACTCGCGTTTATTTGAAAAAATTATGTTTTCACTTGCTCATACGCATGTCCCGAAACATTAGGTCATTTAATACAACTGCTATAAAACATGGAAAATGTTGTAATAATTTAAAAACTTGTACTAAATATAAAATGATTGATTGTCCTTTTGCTAGGTAGCTAGCAAGTTAACTAGCTAGCTAGCTAGATATCAGCCTGTTAGCATTGTTTGAAAATATCGTCATTCGGTATAACCAAAAGTGTCATTCGGTGACAAATTTTATCTGTCTTGTAAAAAAATTACAAAAGCAATGTTAATTGATTATAAAAACCACATAATCTCATTGTTAACACTTAAAACTTCAAAATTATATATCCATTATGTTTTTTTACACTTTTAAAACCCTTATTCATCAATGACCCATATGTATGTGTGTGTATATATATATATATATATATATATATATATATATATATATATATATATATATATATATATATATATACACACACACACACACACACATCACATGACATTAACATATAAAACAAACAAGAATGAATGGAATGAGGTCCTGCAATGCGGTTGTGTCTGGCCATCTGACATTCCACCACGTCCTCCTAACTCATCATTTGCATGCAACAGACAAGTGCCTTACTAGATTAAAAAACTTGATCAGTTCTGGTGCCCTACAAAGCAAAAAGGCAGTAACTACGCAGAGTGTAGAACTGAGAAAAATGACTTAAAAGTTATCCTGTCATCCAGCCTTAGTTGTAGGTAGATTATTGGACATGTTGCTGTTATGTTACTCCAAAACGACACACATTTCAGATAAGATGTTTTGTCACATAACAAAGGATGCCTTGAATGTCATGAAAATGACAATAACTAATTTTTGACCAAACATGCAGTTACTGCCTTTTTGCTTTGTAGGTTTAAACTAGACTCCAACCCAATGAAACATGCTGAACTAAATAATCAAGACTTTGGTGTTCATTAAAAAGAGCAGGACTGTATCTCTTTATTATTATTAATTTAATAATTTAAAATTCATTCATTTTTAATTAATTTATAAGCTACATTTCTGTTTATACAACTTTCAAAGTTGAGGTATCTATCTATGACAGGGTTTCCATCTCTCAAAAAGTCTAAAATAAGTCATCATTGGCATTGATTTACACCTCATTCAGACTGTCGATTCAGATAAATTGTCAAATATAAAGCAAGTGAACAAAAACTGGTAATAAATGCAAATACCGAATATCCAATCCATATAATTTAGAGGCCATCCACTTAGTCACATTATAAGGTGATGACACTCACCTGAATTTGGTGTCTGCCTGGAGGATAACATCAACACACATACTACAAAACCCGTGACGAAGAAAAGTTTGCCAAGACAGTGACAGGGCCTCATCTCATCTCATTCCTCAGAAATACAACAACACTCGTACGCTCTTAGGAAGGAAAAATCCTCAAGAATCACTAAGAAAAGGTTAGCTGCCGTTTTTTTTCCCCCGTGGCGTCAGGATAAACTGGAATAATTTTCACCATTTGACGAAAGTCATTTTAAAAGATCCAAACCGGGCCAGCAACATTCGTTGTCGCGAAACGCGTTTTCAGCTGATGTCTTGACAACGAGGAACTTAGTTTAAAAAATAATCCGCTCACACCTTTTAAACAGCAGCAATACCACCCTCCACCTGTTTAACTCATGAATATTCATCCGGTCGATGCATATTCATGAAGATACTGCTACTAGTAGGGTAGGCTACTGTTAATTTTAACACATTTTGTTTAAAAGCTTATATTTCTGTCTGTCTCAGATTTTGATATGATATGGGAATCTATGTGTATCTATGTGAATTATGTGTATCTGCTTCAATTTAAAGTAGTTTAGAAAAGTACAACTATAACGATCCCGTATACTGTGTAAAATTAATGTCAAGAAAAAAAGAGTTTTGGTACAATATAGCCTACATAAATGGTATGTACATAAGTTACATACATTTTATCTAATGCATATAAGATGGTTTACAAGTCTCTCAAAGCTGTTCTTCAGGGTGGTCTAACTGGTCTCCCAGCCTAACTTTGTTAAGTGTTTGTAAGATTTATTTTTAAGGTTATTGGTGACAGTTTGGTCATTTATAGGAGTGACCTGGAGATTCCATGGAGGATTATATGTGGGGAAAGTGACACCTAGTGGTAAATGGTAGTCTCTAACTAACAACACTGAAAACGTGAACCTAGTTTTGGTTTAATTGATTTGCTTTGAGGTGTGAATGATAGTTGCTCTTGCAGCTTCAGGCCTTTTTTGTATCCATAAGTAAGACCGGCCATGTGTAAAAAATCTACGTTCTTCTTAATCAAAATATGAAAGTTTCATATTGAAAGCATCTTCCGTGTTTTATACATGCACAGAGTCGACACAATGTCTGTTTCTCAAATATGTCTTGTTCTTATAATATCTAAATGTGTTTAACATCCTAAAAGCTTAATTACACTTTTTGTATTCATCTTCCAGGGTTAGTTGAGTTATGAGCTCTTTGCAGTCTGGTAGAGCGCCCTGATTCAAACTAAAGAGCTGTTTGAGGCCACCAAAATACTCATTACAAAACTTTATGAAGAGAATTTCCTATTATTATTATTATTATTATTATTATTATTCTGTGTGGATCAAGTACCTTAAATAGTCCAGCCACATAGTTCTTATCTTTCTTTTCTGAAGTGATGCAACAGGTTCCTTGAATTGGAATCATTTGAGTGCATAAAACTTTGGGTAACTGGGAAGTGCCCTTGTCAGAATGACCTTGAGCCTTCAGAATTGAGGACAATCCCAAAAGATACTAAATTTACCCACAGAGTCACATTTATAATTTTTTCCTATTAATGTTTTAAGCATGAAACAGCATGACATTATTTTTTCCCCCCTGTTTATTAAAAATACACACAAAGATGAATAACAGAGATTCTTTCACACATTCTTCTTTTTGTCATAGTTGTTCTTACATTTGTTTTTTGTTTTTTTTAACCACATTACTGATCTGATTTGACCAAACTTGGCGTCTTGTCAGATGAGCTGTCCTTGTCCACATGACAGAATTCTGCAATGAGAGAAGAAAGAAAAAAGCCAAAATTAAAGAAAAAGTTAAAGAATAGTCATAATGCATTGTATACGTAAATAACTGCATGGCAATTCATTATGACTTCTTTTTTGATCTGGAGGTTAATTGGACCTGGATGTGTTTGTGACACATTTTGTGAGATTTACCTGTAACATCAAAAAAATACCTGAAGCTGCAAGAGCAACTACACCTCAATGCAAATCAATGAAACCAAAACTCTATGGCTAATAGCTGTGGCTTTCAATAAAAACTGCAAGTGCTTGAAACCCAAACTGACCTGTTGTACCATCATAGGAGTACTGGGTTTCTCTTTTGAATTCAAGACACTCAGCTTGCTTCCAGTACATGTCCATGTCAGACTCTGTCGGGTTGCTCTCTCTCTCTGCAAGGAGGGAAACATCACACCCAATTTGTCATTAAATACACATGGTAATACTTTTCAGTAAGGTTAATTTGTTAACGTTAGTTATTAACGAACATGAACTAACCATGAGCAATACATTTGTTACTGTATTTGTTAATCTTTGTTAATTTTAGTTAATAAAAATCCAGCTGTTTATAGTTTGTTTGTGCATTAACACAGTGCATTAACTAATGTTAACAAATACAACTCTTGATTTTAATAATGTATTAGTAAATGCTGAAATTAACATTAACAAAGATTAATAAGTGATGTAGAAGTGCAGTTCATTAATTTGTTCATGTTAACTAATGTAGTTAACTAATTAACCTTATTGTAAAGTGTTGGTTCACCCAAATATTATTACTCACCCTCATGTCGTTCTTCGTTTATCTTTGGAACACAGATTAAGATATTTTTGATGAAATCCGATGGCTCAGTGACCGCAATGTCATTGAACTTCTCAAGATCCATAAAGGTAGCTACTCAAAATGTTCATGTGAGTTCAGTGGTTCAATCTTAATATTATAAAGCGACGAGAACTTTTTGTGCACCAAACAAACAAAATAACGACTTTTTAACAATATCTAGTGATGGCGATTTCAAAACACTGCTTCGAATCTTTTGTTTCGAATCAGTGATTCAGAGCGCCAAAGTCACGTGATTTCAGCAGTTTGGCTTTAGGCTTGTTTGACTTGATGCACCTCTGCACCGACCGATCAGCGACTGACTTGAAGCAGTGCATGCCGATAAGAAATTTTGTCCGACTTGAGGCGAGATAGTACGGAGACCCTAAAGGGACGTGGGGTGTGGAATTTATTTATTTATTTTTTTTTTTTTTCAAATCTTTTGCGTTCCCCCAAGAAACTTTGTGTTCCCTCGCAAAGATATCATCGTTCCCATGCTGTGAGCTCGGACGAACACTTCCTCTTTAATGTCCTTCTGGCTGGCAGTAGTGTTTCAGTTATTTCCATATGTTAATAATGCACACAAATAATGCGCGGCTCATAGGGTTTGAACATGTTGGACTCAAATATAAAGAAATGCAGTCAGTGCTTAAGTCAAGGAGTTCAGTAGTTGGCAATATATTCACAGATTCGAACTTCCCGGATCAATAACTCGTGAACTAAACGTTGTTAAAACAAATGCAGCTATTTTCAATCACAGTAACCTAGAAATCTGCAACTTTTTTGTGTTAAAAATTTACAAAAATTATATGATGAGAATATACAACATGAATCCATTTTCCAAACCGTGTTTTTGTCTTATCCTGAATCATTATGGTACACTTATAATAAGTGTTTATATTCGGATTTCAGATCAGACTGGTAGGACTCGCTGCAGAGTATCACAGTAACTGCGTGACTCGCCATAGACATACACAGAGAAAAATAGCTCCAGCTAGAATGTTCCTCTCGCAAGACGCGTGCAGTTTTGTTTAATAACTGCTAGAGGGCCAAAAATCACGGACAGCAGCTTTAAATAACCAAACTTAAACAACATATGAGTAGATCCCTCGAGTGCAGCTGATGACGCTTTGAATGACGCTAAAGGGAGCGAGGATATCATTTCAATTCCTCCGTCCTTCCCTCGCATCCTGAAGGGGTGGAGCTAAGACGCGAGGAAAGGAAGCGAGGATGCACAAATAAGAATTGAGAAGCACCCCATGTCTCCGTTCTCAGCTCGTCCGCATCTGTACGCAGCTACTCTCGCCGATCGGTTGCATCCAGCCGCAACCAATGTCGAACACACCTTTTTTTTTGACATGCGTTTCGAAACAAAAGATTCAAAGCAGTGTTTTGAAATCGGCCATCGCTAGACATTGTTGAAAAGTCGTTATTTTGTTTTTTTGCAGCACAAAAAAATTCTCTTCACTTTATAATGAACCACTGAACTCACATGAACTGTTTTAAATATGTTTTGAGTACCTTTATGGATTTTGAGAGGTTTGTGATATTGCTGGCAATAGAGGCCTCACTGAGCCATCAGATTTCATCAAAAATATCTTAATTTGTGTTCCGAAGACGAACGAAGGTCTTACGGGTGTAGAACGACATGAGGGTGAGTAATAAATGACATTATTTTCATTTTTGGGTGAACTAACCCTCTAATCACCTTAGGTACTGTGTGAATGTCCATAGTTTTTATGACTTACTGAAAAAGTACAGCGACTTTATGGTCTCATTTTTGAATTGGCTGACAAAGCTCAAGGTGATACCATCCGGACATGATGGCAAGAACTTCCCCTCTGTTATTGTGCCAGTCTCTGTGGATCAAACAACAGTGTAACGCTCATTAGTGCTCAGAACCCATGAGTTTGGTAACAATTTTTTTGACGGTCCCTTTTGAACATTCTGTTGACTGTAAGTATCTTTGCAACTACATGTCAACTATCTCTCAGTAGAGTATTAGTAGACTGTCTGCTTAAAGGGATAGTTCACCCAAAAATAACAATTCTGTCATAATTTACTCCTCCTCAAGGTGTTCCAAACCCATATAAATTTCTTTGTTCTGCTGTAAAAAAAGGAAGATTTTTGGAAGAATGTTTGTAACCAAGCAGATCTCACCCTTCATTGACTACCATAGTATTTTTTTCCTACTATGGTAGTCAATGGGGGGGTGAGATCTGTTTTGGTTCTTCCAAATATCTTCCTTTGTGTTCATCAGAACAAAGAAATTTATACAGGTTTGGAACAACTTAAGGGGGAGTAAATGGTGTTAGAATTTTCATTTTTGGATGAACTATCCCTTTAATATCTGCTAACTCTTCATTGTGATGGTCCTCCAAAAGACACTCTACTAACAGTAAACAACTTTGCAACTACATGTCAACTTATTCTAAGTTTCTAACCCTAACCCTGCCAGTCTACTAATACTCTACTAACAGAGTTAGTAGACACGTAGGTGCAATGTTACTTATAGTCAACAGAATGTGTTAAAAGGACCTTCAAAATAAAGCGAAACCATGAGTTTTAACTGAAATGAATAAACTGTTGGTAACTTACCATTGACATGAAAGGTACCCTCTTTAAAAACTGTGTTGGAGGTGCTAAATTCACATTTTCCGTTCCTGAGGGGACGAGAGGAAGAGCGATCCGATTCAAAATGCTGGTCATGATGAAATGAATTCAGTTTAGCAAAACATGTTAAAACAGGGCAATCTTACAGCATGTTCCCTTGACTGAGGGTTAAAGAGTTTGCAAGAGTGCTCGGGCCAAACTCCACCCATGAGCTGTTCACAGTCCTCAAGATATCTGTAAATAATTGGTGATCAGCTATGCCTTCAAGGAAGATCCATTTACCCATGACCTGTTTGGAAGAAGTTGTGAAATTTAAGTGCCTTATATAAGCTCCTGTACTGTTCATTTGCTATGAAAGAATACTTGCCTTAAATATATATTAATAATGCACTTACACTTAGGATGAATTCATCCGTCAGGGTTAGAGGCGTTATGAGCTCCTTGCAGCCTGGCAGAGTGGCCTGATTTAAAGTAAACAGGCCCAAAAGAGTAGTCAAGACCACCAAAGAAGACATTGTAGAACCTCAGAAATATGGTTCAGAAAATGATACTGCATCACCTGGGGAGCAAGTACTTTATATAGAACTGCTTATCACATATTATCGTCTGTTTTTTCTGAAGTGATGCAACAGTTGTTTGCAATGCTAGTGCCAGTAAACTGAAATGATTTAAGTGGGTAAAATTGTGGACTTTAGGGTTCAGGAAATTCCTGATGTAACAGAACATGCCAGTAATTGTTGAATAAAATAATGCTCTAATTTTTTTATTTTTTTATTTTTTTATTTTTTTGCCATAGTCTTTGGCTATATGTTTAAGAAAAAAAAGAAACTGAGAAAAGTAATATTTATAAATGTATATTATTAATAATAGTAGAATCCATAAAATATATTAAAACAAATTTACATTGCACTTTTTTTTTTTAAAGATTTTATTATAATGAGTTTGTTCTGTAAATGACACTTTACTGATCTGTCATTATTTGACCATCCTTCACACAGTAGTACATTATTTTAAAAAGTACATTGGTATTTACTAGTAGTATGATGAGCACAGTCACTTTATGAATAATCTAAATTATCACACCATTTTAAGGAGAACATATGAATAAATCAGATTTTGGAACCCAGTAGATCGTTTAAAGTCATTCTATGGCATTTGCTCTCTGCATCTTCAAGATCAAAATATGTATATAATATTATATTTTTAAAGTCTAGCACAATATTATTTGCCTCCGTTTATAAGCTTTGGTGAGCAGACAGACTCTCTGAACTGTAAATCATTAACATCAGGTATTTTGGTGATGTTTGTTTTATGAGGTTTTATGTCACATGAGGTTTGATCTGAACTAACTTTTTAATTCTAAGGAGTTTTAGCAACTAAAACTGGAATCAATACAGAAATAAAGCTAGCATTTAGGTTTGGAGTTATTGTACATATAACAACAGAATTTTCTCTGAATTTGATGGTTGTTAGAACTCATCTTTCCAACTATTTTAATGTGCGTCTTCAGAGATTGAAAATCAAGGAAAATATACTGCCTGGCCAAAAAAAAAAAGTAGCTTTTTGGATTTTAATAGGCAAATACTTTAGAATCTATGGATGGATCATTATTACAGTGATTATTATGTTTCTATGTTATATGTTTGGCAACAGTTCTTTTAACCCTAAAAGATGGAGTGTGTAGCTTTTCATTTCTTAAACAACCATGTATTAAGATGTATCATGGCCATATTCCAGGATGACAATGTCAAGATTCATCAGGCTCAAACTGTGAAAGAATTGTTAGTTGGGAGGGAGCATGAAGAATCATTTTCACATGTGAATTGGCACTGACCTTAACCTCAGTGTAAGTTTTTTGGATGTTCTGGAGGAGACTTTACAGAGTGCTCACCTCTTGCATTGTCAATACAAGATCTTGACCAAAAAATTATGCACCTCTCGATGGAAATAAATGTTGTGATGTTATCAACTTTTTTTCTTTTGTCCGGGCAGTGTAAGTCATTTTTGGGTATGATTTGTGAACTTGGATGTGGAAAAAATTAAAGTGACCGTTAACAAATCACATTGATCAGAAATAAAATGGACAGTAGTAAAATAGGTTCATTTTGAGTCACTGCACTGTTTAGACATGGACATTCCCAGTGATGAGGTTTTTCTCTTCTTTTGTCTTTGTGCCTGATCTGGTCGATTATTCTTTGCCCTTTCTGCTCATGAAGCTCCTGTTGACCATAGTGGGAGATCAAAGAGATATCACCGGGGCTGTAAGAGGACGGCCGAGGACAGTCCAACCAATCGGTGGCCAGAAGCCGGGGGTATCCTTCTTCAGGGGCTGAGCCTGGGTGAGTAAATTTCCAATAGGAATTGCCTTTGAAAACATAGGTTGAACCTGATTGACGTCGAGGATAAAAAAAAATCATTAGTGCTGTCAAACACTGTTACACATACATCCACATGCAATGCAGTATTGTATATACAGTGCCTTGTAAAAATATTTTTACCCCTTAAGCCCAAAACACACCAAGCCGACGGTTGGCCGTCAGGCAGTTTTTGTTCATCTGCCAACTAAAGCCCTGATACACTGCACGATTTTTGCTGATTTCTGTGATTGTGGCTCTTAATTGGTGGTCCTATGTCGTACAGTGAGAGAGGTTCAAAGAAGGCTGTTTTCCTGGTCTTGAGACCAAAGACAGTGTCAGAAATTCAGCATGATCAATGCACAGTGTGTTTGCTACTATGACCTATGTCTACTGACCAGCTAGTAAAAATGCGACATGAAATCAACGCGACATGGCTCTACAACTTAAAACTTAACCTCAAGGTCTTTTCCTTTCTTCTTTCGCTGCTTCCTTTTTTTTCAGTACACATAAAAACATAAAAACATGGTCTTTTTATTTACCAATAGCGCATGCTGATGACGTTTTATTCTTCTATAGAAACTTGCATCGTAGCCTACGCGTCATTAGGTGTCATCATCATACAGTCTACATGCATGTCGTACCCAATTTTAATAGATCCATGTCGCACAGTGTGATAAAGTAACAATCTTATAGGATGGCTAAAATCGTGCAGTGTATCCCGGGCTTAAGTTTTCTCTGTGTGTTCTGCACTGTCGACTGAAGTTGGTCCTCCTTGGCTTTTTTTCAGCCGACTTGACGTTGAATCGGCGTCGGAGCTCGTCGGTCAGTTGGGCCATCTGATCATTCTGATTGGCTGTTTAGCTACTGCCAGCTGCTGGTATGGAAGGGCATTTCTTCTTAAGCAGATGCAGAATGGACATGCTACTTGGCCGTCGGGTGTCGAGCGTCGGTTTGGTGCATCAGGGCAACTTTGGACCCGGATGCTGCCGACGTGAGCCAAACCCACAGTCTGCTTTCGTCGCCACTAGTTCGTCGGCGTCTGCTTGGTGTGTTCCGGGCTTTACATTTTTCCGCATTTTTATGTTCCTGCCTTATGTTAAAATACTTTCAATTACTTGTTTTTTCACATCAATCTACTCTCCATAGCTATATGACAAAGCAAAAAAAAAAAAAAAAAAAGATTTGTGACAACTTTGCAAATTTTTTAAAAAGGAAAAAACTGAAATAAGTACATTGCATAAGTATTTGTACCCTTAACTCCATACTTAGTTGAAGCACCTTTACAGTCTCAAGTCTTTTTGAGCTTTTCACATCTGCATTTGGTGATTTTTCTGCCCTTTGTTTTTCTCCTCAGATCATCTCAAGCACTGTCAGGTTGGATGGTGACTGTTGGTTGATAGATTTTTTTAAGTTTCTCCAGAGATGTTTGATTAGGTTCAAGTTCGGGCTCTGGCTGGGCCACTCAAGGACATTCACAGAGTTGTCCAAAGGCCACTCTTGCATAGTTGTGTGCTTGGGGTCATTGTCCTTTTGGAAGGTGAACCTTCTGTCCATTCCGAGGTTATGAATGCTCTGGACTAGGTTTTCATTAAGGCTGTCTCTATATTTTGCTGTATTGAGCTTTTCTTTTACCCTGACGAGTCCCCCAGTCACTTCATGTGTCTTCAATGAGGATAGGCTTGAGTCTCGCCACTCAGCCATAAAGCACAGATCAGTGGAGTGTTGCAGTGATGTTTGTCCTTCTGTTAAGTTTCTTCCATCTCCATATATGACCATGGAGCTCAACCAGAGTGACCATCAGCTTCTTGGTCACCACTCTAACCAAGGCCCTTCTCCATCAATTGCTCAGTTTGTCCAGGAGGTCAGCTCTAGGAAGACTCCTAGTTGTTAAAAACTTCCATTAAGGATTATGGAGGCTACAAGTTTCTGTGAAGCCTCAATGCAGCAGAATTTTTGTAGCCTTTCCCAGATCTGTGTCTTGATACAATCCTGTCTCTGAGCTCTACAATCCTGTTCCTTTGACCTCCTGGCTTTAGTTTTTGATATGCGTTTTCAGCTGTTAGTCCTTTTATTGAGAGATGTGTGCCTTTCTAAATCATACCAATTCAATTGAATTTGCCACAGGTTAACTCCACTCGAAGTAACATCTAAAAGCGTAATGCTACTCAGCTAAATTTCAAGTGTCCCAGAAAAGGTTAATAATACTTATGAAATGTGATTATTTATTTGTTTTTTTTTAAAAATAATTTTTAATACATTTGCATAGTTTTGCTTTGACATTATGGTGTATGGAGTGTAGATTGATGTGACAATTTATTTGTTGAACATAAGACAGCAACATAACAAAATGCGAAAAAATGAATGGGTACGAATACTTGCGCAAAGCACTGTGTATATTCTAAAAGCAACACACCCTTAAAGTCTCTAGCACTTTCTCTTTCGTCATCATTCTCAGTGATGATTCCATTCACTCCTCCATCAATAAGCTCTCTCCAGACATCGCTTTCCTCTGGGCTTTCTCCTTTCTCTCCATCCTTTTTCACAGACCCCCACACCACACCATGCGTAGGGTCCCAGTGTAATCCTTGCCACCGTCCCTCTGAGTCCTCTGGAGCCAGAGTAGACAGAGGCTGAGGGAAACCCTCTTGGAGTGACAGATCCTTGAACAGCCAAACCTGGGAACCTAAACATGTGTATTTAATAATTTACTAAACTGGTGTTGGTAAATTGGTGTAACATAAAGGTGCTACAGAGGATGTTTTTTGACGACTGAGAAACCAAAGACTGTTAGTGAGTTTTTGAAATGAGCGCATGCGTAAGAACACCCCCCCTCCTTCACAGCTCGTTTTGAGGGAACGCCTCCCAAAACTCGTGCACGAGTATTGGAACACGAGTGTTTGTTTACCACCGGCATTCGCTGTGTCGTGTTAGTGGATTTATTATGTCGGACTCACCGCTGGTAACTCATAATCTGCAGTTGTTACTCCTGGCAAAAACATTGCATGCAGCGCCTGTGGAAAGTTACTGGAGCACGCACGTCTCACGATGGCAGTGATTGACAAGCCAGAGGGCCAATCCGTGCACGTCTCTCACAAGGAACGTAATGGCAGTGATTGACAAGCCAGAGGGCCAATCATTTACGCGATTTACGCTGATGTTTTTAAGGCCCTACCTCGTGCATAGATGATGTATATTAATATTATTCCTTTCAGTGCACCTAATAAATGGTCTTTTATCAGTTAGTAAAGACAGTTTTAAGTAATATTGCAAAAATGTATAAAACAAAACATCCTCTGTAGCACCTTTAACACACATAAAAGTAGCAGGGGTGTAGGAACGATCTGAAAAGTGTGTTTTCATTTTTTTTGTGGATATTTAAGGTATATTTTTACAGAGTGTCAATTTACAAATAGACACTCGTGCAAATAGCCCATTTTGTTGGCAAAAGCTATTTACACTAGCTCCGCCCACCACTGTCTGTTTAAGCCAGGCCAAATTACAAAAGAAATCCATTTTGTAACAGAAACAATGGCATGGAAAGTAAGGATAGAGGATTTAGTTTTTGACACAACCAAATCCACCTTTTTCCGATGCCATTCTTCTTCCTTTTCTCATCACATATCGGTTCGGAGAGACATTTATTTGAAAAAGAAAAAAATATTTGAAAAGTGGAAATACGTGTAGAGGTTTGCTTTAGAGATAGGGAAAAGTAAGGTCCCAATAAGGCAGCATCCATTTATGATTATAATATCACATTTGCACTTATATTTTTGTTCTTTGCATTGAGGCCAAGTAAAATAAATCTTTAATCTTTAGGTTATATTAATGAACTCCCAAAAAATGGGGTGTACAAACTGAAATTAGCACAAAAATGTGGGTTTGTGACATGATTGTGTTGGGAAACTGACCACTGATAAAGATGATGGCATGATCTGTGTGTCTCTCCAGAACGGCTCGCAGTGGAGGCAGTGAAGACGGAAGAGCCGACCAAAGTCTCTGTACAGGAACAGCTCTGACTGACACGAGACCACCTCTGCTCACTCTCCACATGTTCTGCCCTGCAAAATGTGTGAGGAAGGGTAAGAGAGTAACTCCATAAATTATCCCTAAATTATTTAAACACTTCAAATATCTACCTTTGAAGAAGAAAATCTCTCCTCGAATCTTGGCAACTGCATCAAAACTGGTGTTACAGCGATCCACAGAACTTGATTGAGACAAAGTGAGACAATGTTTTTCAGTCTGCAAATTTTGGGCAATCTTAGTTGACAGATTTCACAGAAAATCATACAGTGTATGATGGCCAAAGACTCATATTTTTTAGCTTCAAACTATGATTCCATCTAGTTGGAGGATGTCATACATGTTTGATATTTTGAGACGATTTCAGAACGCATATTGATTTTATTCGTTATGCATCTCCTTTGCTGTTTTCAAACTACTTATAAGTCTGGTATCTGGTAATCTAAATTAAATGATTTAAAATGTACTCCAATAATCTTTGTTTTATTTACAACTTTGATGTTGAATTCAAAAAGTTTAATCAATCATCTCTTACTTGTCCAAATGACTGTGTGCATGTCTGTACATGTGTGTGAGTCTGTGTATTCCTCCATGTCGATGACGCGGTTGAGCTTCTGTCACAACAAGAGGTCTGTCAGTTGGAATATGGTTACCCCTCTTACCTGAATTCATAAACAGACACAAACACACATGCAGAATAGATCATTTGAGTTTCATGTACATTATATTTCACATGAATCCCATGAGCTATAATTGCCGAAAAGAGATTCCAAACGAGGAGTTTAATGACAGTTACCATAAAGGGCTGTGATGTGTTGAAGGTCGTGATGTCCCAGGCTGAAGTGTAGTGGGTCTCCCAGGGGCCCCTGGTAGTATGGACGCATTACAGATTGCCGTGCTGATGAATGCGTCAGTCCGAGGGCATGGCCAAGTTCATGCACCAGCACCGTGAACAGATCTGTGCCCTCAGTTGCTGTGTGTAAACATTAAGAGCTAAAAATGCTTTTTTACATTTAAAATTTTCTTTGTGTAATGTTGCTGTTTGAGCATGAAAAAGGTCTACAAAGTTACAAAGCATAATGTCCATTTTCCAAAGGAAGAGTTATTCTCTATATCAAGAAGCACTGTTTCTGAACTCCCAGAAACGCCTCCACTGTAGTCTTGAGTTTTCGCACTTTACAGTATTCCTCATTTAAAAAATTCCCGCCCAAGGGAGACTAAAATGAGTAAGGCCTGGTTGAGTTGCATCGGTAGTGTGTTGAAACTTGCGGTTATGGTGAGGGGCGTGACATTTTCTGGTTGACCAATCACAACACACTGATCCAACCAACCAATCAGAGCACACTGTGCTTTTTGGAAGGAGGGGCTTCATAGAGACCAGAACTAAACAGGGGTGTTTCCCGAAAGCATCGTTAGTCAACTATGGTTGTAAGTCCCATTGAACTCTGTTGGTAACGACGCAACTTGCGACCATAGTTCGCTTTGAGAAACGCACCCCAGAGCGTTACTGACAGACTGGGAAGAGAGGTGTTGCAACAATGTAAAATATGTGAAAAAATAATTATTCAAGCTTGAAAACCTATTCTAGTAGACCTCAAAGACAAAATCAAGACTTTGTAAAAGTGCATAATATGGCCCCTTTAAGTTATTATTAATACTGGATATAAATCAGCTGATATTGGATACTTAATTGTGCTAATTTCATCCTATTTTACATTTAGATTAAGGGTGCATTCACGCCATGTCGTAATTACTGTACTTATGAGATTGCAGCTTGTAAAAAGCATTCATGTCCTCGTAGAATTTTGTAATTACAACTTGTAAACTGAGAGTTTTCGGAGAGCTCTGACTTGTACCACATGATCGCTGTACCACCTGACCGCTGCAGATTCATATGGGCATTGATAGAGTTGCCATAGAAATGCATAATTCCGTGTTTGAGGATGTAAACAGCTCCGTGTAGTCATTGTGTAATTACGACATGGGGTAAACGCACCTTAAGCAAAGGGTTAGTTCACCAAAAAATGAAAATTCTGTCATTTATTACTTACCCTCATGCCGTTCCACACCCGTAAGACCTTCGTTAATCTTCAGAACACAAATTAAGATATTTTAGTTGAAATCCGATAGCTCCGTGAGACCTCCATAGGGAGCAATGACACTTCCTCTCTCAAGATCCATAAAGGTAGTAAAAACATATTTAAATCGGTTCATGTGAGTACAGTGGTTCAGTATTAATATTATAAAGTGACGAGAATATTTAGTGATGGCCGATTTCAAAACACTGCTTCATGAAGCATCGGAGCAAAAATGAATCAGTGTGTCGAATCATGATTCAGTTTGTGTGTCAAACTTCCAACGGCTGAAATCACGTGACTTTGGCGCTCCGAACAGCAGATTCGATACACTGATTCATCTGTGCTCCGATGCTTCCTGAAGCAGTGTTTTGAAATCGGCCATCACTAAATAAGTCGTTATTTAGTTTTTTTTTGGCGCTCAATTTTCTCGTCGCTTTATAATATTAATATTGAACCACTGAACTCAAATGAACCGATTTAAAAATGTTTTTAGTAACTTTATGGATCTTGAGAGAGGACGTGTCCATTGCTTCCTATGGAGGCCTCACGGAGCTATTGGATTTCAACTAAAATATCTTAATTTGTGTTCTGAAGATTAACAAAGGTCTTACGGGTGTGGAACGGCATGAGGGTAAGTAATAAATGACAGAATTTTCATTTTTTGGTGAACTAAGCCTTTAAGTGTATAAAAACGAAGTATACCCAGGGCTTTAGTTGGGGAGGCTAATCTTTAAAAACACTAATTATTTAATAGCTGTTAAATTTGATAAAATAAAATTTGTCTTTCATATTATAATTTTGTGAAGCTTAAATTCGCTTGTAGCAAAACAATTGATTTCATTTTTGGCCAAAACATGAAAGTTATTGGCAAATATTTTATTATCAGTGGATAATGTACTGATCTACCCTGTTGGTTTTTACATTATTTCTTATCTATGAGTGTTTTGCAGAATTACCTGGTTGTCTGAAGGCCCATTCTTCCTCTGCATCCAGGTGAACTCCACCTGCCCTGTCTGGGTCTGATGGAAAGAAGGCATGGCCAACAGATCCACCCGCTCCATCAAAGGGATATCCATCTCCATGAGGACCATGCAAGAAATCTATTTGGAGATCCGCCCCTTCTGGTCCTCGCACCTATTTGAAATAGTTTAACATGTAGTCAAAAACATGTACACAAAAACATGAACGCATATTAAGGTCAATGTGACTGAAAGTTTTAAAAAGTAGCCATAACCTCATGGAACTCAAGCATTGTTGGATCGGCCCACACTCGGAGTGCATAGTACACAAGGGAGCGAATCATTTCACGGGACAGTTTAGAAGATAATGGGTAAGAGCGCAGCCTGAGAAAAATGAAGAATAAGAGAGTTGGACTAATAACAAAAATGTTTACTCTTTCGTATGTGTTTTTAATCTTTTTCTAAGATTTTTAGACTATAAAGTAACTATTAAGTAAGTTAAGGCAGACAGGAAAGAAAAAGCAGGAAGAAAAACACAACTGGTAAAATAATTAGTCTAACCTCCAGTTGATATTTCTTCTTGTCCAGGTAGAAACTGCTCTTTTCATCCTTTGATTTTCCATATCACTGTGTAATGCTGATAGCTGGATGGTTTGATCATCCTCATCCGGAAGTGAACAACGGGGTGTCTGCATCAATTGAACAGTCTCTTCATCTGTGACGGAAAGGTGAGGGAAATAAGGAAGGCATTAAATAAGACTGAGATTTAAAAAGAGTGGGGGAAAAAATTGTTGTTCATACCTAAGACTCCTGTGTCGTCCAAACCAGCAAACCTCTGCATTTTCTTCACTGCTTGAGTGACAGCTGTCCAGGCCTGTAACTGACCTGTAGAGGGATCAGGGGGTGGGAGGTATCCATACTTGGTGAGCCAATCCTGCCAAACAGAACAACATTTTTGAAAGAAATTAATACTTTTATTCCGCAAGGATGCTTTTAATTGATCAGTAAACACTTCTAAACTGTTACAAGAGATTTCTATTTAAAAGAATACTATTTACAATAATGCTGATAAAATGAATCCTGAAAAAATACATGACAGTTTCCATAAAAATATTAAGCGGCCAAACTGTTCGACATTGATAACAATAAATGTTTCTTGAGCAGCAAATCAGCATATTAGTATTATTTCTGAAGGATCATGTGACACTGAAGACTCGAGTAATGATACTGAAAATTCAGCTTTGCATCATAAGAATAAATTATATTTTAAAATATATTCTAATAGAAAACTGTTATTTTAAATTGTAATAATATTTCACAATATTGCTGTTTTTATTACATTTTTGATCAAATAAATGCAGCCTTGGTGAGCATAAGAGACTTCAAAAACATAAAAAAAAATCTAAATGACCCCAAACTTGGTCATGGAATGTTATAATTTCAAATTGTGCATTGTTAATCATTTATGGGAATTGTAGAAAATTATGTAACGCAGTTGTAATAAATTCAAAAAAAGAATCATTCTTGAAATTTGTATAAAAGAATATTTTTAAAAAAAAGCATGCATTACTTTTCCATATAAATAAATATATATATATATATATATATATATATATATATATATATATATATATATATATATATATATATATATATATATATATATATATATATATACATATTGAGTTTATATTCTATTTGAATAATTAAAAAAGCAATAAAAAAATTCAACTGCAACCCAGTTTACTTTTATAACATAATTAAAATTAAAACAGGATATTTGATGACAAATTAATATTGAGGAGTTTGTGATGTGACCTTAAAAGCAAAAATCGTTTAAATCGTTACATTTTGCTTATGAATATTATGCAAATAAACTCAATGAATCATGCACAATAAGTCTAAAAAGGTACATAAAGGATAAGAAAAGGAAGGGAATGGGTAAGGAAATAGGGTCATGTTGACTTTTAATGGAACACTTCAACAAAGAAAAATCTTTTCCAACTGAATTGTTTAATAAGTTCAAGAGACATTCTCACCACAAGTTTAATGCTCTCATCTTCTGTGGGTATGACAGTGGGTAAAGTGGTAGATGTAACTGTTCTTGCCAAACTGGTTGGCAGTGCATCTTTATCAGCCGTTCCATGAACTTCCACTATACGTCCACACATGTAAAAAACAACTGCTGTCCAAAACATCGCCATAATACCAATGTTACCCAATGTCACTCCTCCTCTTCACGCCGTCATCTTTGCCGAAACCGAGATGGTGGCCTCTCTTGTGTTGAGGACTTAAAGAATTGATGCCAGCACTGTAAATTCAGTTTGGAGATAATTTAGTAATGATTATACAATTTTGTGTTCTAAACAATGACAACAACTTGCTAAAAGAATATACATTAAATCAGTGGTGCAATCTCATTACAAGGGATTTCTTAACTTAGGACCTCTTTCAGTCCCAAAATAATTTATACTGTACTACACTGCTGACTGCTTTGGTTGTAAAACTGCGTGATTGAATTGCAGATGGCTAGTATCAAAGAGAGAAGGATGAAAAGGCTGCAGAGGTTGTGTTTCATTTTAAAGGAAAAGAGGACAAGCACAGCGGATGTGGGGCTTTAATTAAATAAGCAGGTGTCATTTCATTAAAGAAATGAGACGATGTGGGAGATGGCGGGTTGTAAGAGTAGGAGGGATGGGGGAATGGGGGACTGGGGCATGGAAAAGAAGAGTTATGGAATAATGGAATTAAAGGAAAACACTGCAGTCTCAGGGGACAAGGACAGAGGACAGTGTATAAAAGGGTCTGACGGGAAAAATGGGCAGAGACACAAGTACGCATGTAAATGTGTATGAAATCATGAGTGTCTGAGTGATGAGACATTGACCCAGTCACAGAAAGACAGTATGGGAGAACCCGCATAAATGTAACGCTCAATAAATACAATAACGTAATGCACAATGCACCCGCACGTGTCATTTACAATCTGCAATTCAATCTCTTAACCTTGTCACAAAATAATGACCGTTCCAGATGTGTGTATGTATGTAGAGGACAGTGTAAATTATACACGCACGCACACACACAAAAAAAAAATAAAAAAAATAAATAAAAAAAAAAAAAAATATATATATATATATATATATATATATATATATATATATATATATATATATATATATACACACACACACTACCACTCAAAAGTTTGGGATCGGTAAGATTTTTAATGTTTTTAAAAGAAGTTTCGTCTGCTCACAAAGGGTGCATTTACTTAATTAAAAATACAGTAAAAACAGTAATATTGTGAAATATTATTACAATTTAAAATGACTGTTTTCTATTTGAAAATATTTTAAAATGTAATTTATTCTTGTGATGGCAAAGCTGAATTTTCAGCATCGTTAATCCAGTCTTCAGGGTCACATGATCCTTCAGAAATCATTCTAATATGCTGATTTGCTGCTCAAGAAACATTTATTGTTTACAATTGTACAAAATATTTGTGTACAATATTTTTTTTTCAGGATTCTTTGATGAATAGAAAGTTCAAAAGAACAGTGTTTATCTGAAATCTAATCTTTTGTAACATCATAAATGTATTTACTGTCACTTTTGATTGATTTAATGCATCCTTGCTGAATAAAAGTATTCATTTCTTTAATTTCTTTTCAAAAAAATATTAATAAAAATTAATAAAAATTCTTACTGACCCCAAACTTTTGAACAGTAGTGTAAAATGTTACAAAAGCTTTGTATTTTAGATAAATGCTGTTCTTTTCAACTTTCTATTCATCAAGGAATCCTGAAAAAAAGTACACAACTGTTTTCAACATTGATAATAATAACAAATATTTCTTGAGGAACTAATCAGCATATTAGAATGATTTCTGAAGGATCATGTGACACTGAAGACTGGAGTAATGATGCTGAAAATTCAGCTTTGCCATCACGAGAATAAATTACTTTGTAAAATATATTCAAATAGAAAACAGTTATTTTAAATTGTAATATTTTTTCACAATATTACTGTTTTTACTGTATTTTTAATTAAATAAATTAAGCCTTGGTGAGCAGACAAAACTTCTTTTAAAAACATTAAAAATCTTACCGATCCCAAACTTTTGAGCGGTAGTGTGTATAATAAATATATATATATATATATATATATATATATATATATATATATATATATATATATATATATATATATATATATATATATATATATATATATATATATATATATATTAAACTATAGTGAATAAATATAGCGTTTTAATGAAATGTTCAAGGTAATTTTATATATATATATATATTACCTTGAACATTTCATTAAAACACTATATTTATTCACTATAGTTTAATAAAATGGTAATAAAATATGACAAGATCTCAGAGTTAAACTGTGTCAGAAAAAAATAGATAACTCTTAAGCAAAACATGGTCAGGTCAAAGTGTCTGAATTTTTGGTTCCAAATTTTTATCAATTTTACTGGTAGTCCACTGTATGAAGAATTTTTGGGTATAATATGTCACAGTTTATTTTGCTATCCTCACTTACATAAATGAACTATAGTATCCTGCACCCACTAGTAAAAATATACCAAAAATATCAAAAACGTCTGCATAATTTTTGGTTTGACTGTATTTCATTTAACATGTATTTACAATCACTTGTCTTGCTCTGTGTTCTCATAATACCTGAAGTCATGTAATAAAGCCTGTGGAGGATATCTATTTAAATATGTTTTAAACGCTATGTAGAAATAAATGATATATCTGCATTCTGCACATTATCATTTACTGTTACAATTATCACATGATGCCATTACAATAATGCAGACTAAATGATAGGAAAGAAACCTTTGTGTACTTCGAGTTTAACTGTTTCTGACTTAAAATGAATAGACACAAGTAATGATGGCTAACATGTCAAAGATGTTTGAGGGTAAATTTCAAAGCTTTAGGCTAAAATTATAAAGTCCTGTGCCAATTTGTATATTACAAGTGTTTCCTGGGTGCGTGGATTCAAAGCTTTAGGCTAAAATTTTTCTGAAAACATGAAAGAAATTTGAAGAAGTGTTACACTTATACATGCTCTAACACAATCTGTTCTGAAATCTGTTGACATGGGAATCAAGGAGTGGTAATACATTCTAATAGATTTTAGCCACAAGTAATCCTTGGGTTGCATTTATTAAGAGCTTGCATTCACTTAAAGCCATAATACTCTGCAATAAAGGCAATTTATAAGACATAACAATGAATCCTGAATCATTGTAATGTAATTTAAAAAGCTCAAAATATTCAGACGACACCAAAGAAAAGTTACAATTACAGTGTTATGCAAAGATGATGAACTCATTCAAAATTGGGACATGCTTACCTTCCAAACAACTTCTGTCTCTTTCTTCCTTTGCACTTGTGTGCTCTGTCGTGCTTGTCCTCCTCCTCTGTTCCTGAACAGATGTGTTCCTCTCATCTCCTCACCCCCCCCCCCCCCAACCCCTCTCTCTCTCCTTCTGCCTCTGCACTCGCACAATGGACTCCTAATACCCCCCTCAATAACGTACCAACCCTCCCTTGCTAAGTGCATTGGGCATTTGCTCACACACTCTCTCTCTCTCTGTGTGTTTGGAAGATACCAGTGTGAAAAAGCCTCTTTATATCCAGTGAGGAGATTTAGAGACATGCTTAGCTCCACACGTCTGTCCACTTTCTGCCAAATTTCCTATACTTTATATTCAAAGCTCAAATGTCTCATAGATTTCATCACATACAATTAATTAATGGATAAAACATGAATGTGATTCTTGACACAGTATAAGAACATTTACATAGTTATAGATCCTTTGCAGTGAGATGTAAGTCAACTGCCGGATTAGGGTTTCACTTTATCTTTGGGCTTGTGTAGTTGTGGATATGTTTGGATTAAATCCTCTTAACGAAAGGATTAAAAAAAAATTAAAAACGAAGATTTGAACAGATCTAGCTAAATGCATTGTTGCCGTTTGGTCTCTTACAACATTCCAGACTGAGATGCACAACTTTTTTTTTTGTGACAAAGCATTTAAAATATTGTTGGTGCACATAAAATAAATTAAACACAGAAAAAAAAAAAAAAAAATTAAACTGGGATTTCTGTGTGGAGGTTAACTTGTAGTTTGTGTATCGTGGCAAAATGCAAGAGCGAAAGCACATTTCCAGATGGGCTATCTGTCTTTTTGCTGGATAGTACTGTGTGAGTTCCAGGGGAATAGCTGGATTTGAAAAGCATACTTGCATGGGCAACAGAGGTGTGTGCTGAATGTTGTGTATTTGACCTCCTGATCTGTTAAACTTCTCAGAGTATAACCTGTCAAAAGGGTCAGAAACCTTATCACCTCGGTGCTCGATCTTATTGAGATATTACAGCTTTTAATAGCTTTAAAATTGCATATACTGGTAATTTTATAAACTGTTTTTTTTTTTTTTTTTACAAACAACTTTCCAGAGAGAGAGAGAGAGAGAGAGAGAGAGAGAGAGAATGAGCTGAATAAGCATAGTGTGGATTAATGCCTTGTTGTCCTATAATGATTTTGACCCACATGTCAAAGTGTGCGGGAGAGAGGGGCAGATGTGTTCACTGTATTTTTAGAAAGATGCACAAGGAAGTTTGTGTGTGAATGGATGTGTGTGTTCAAAAAGAGAGTGATCAAGAGCCACAAAAGGCCAAGTGCACTTCCTTGTCTCCAGGACAACTGCGACCCCTTTAGAGGAACTTGACAGTACAGATATTCATTGTGCACCCAGGACATGGGCCTCAACAGCGCTCTCATTAGGGGCGGCACTGGAATTCTTTACTATGGTCACCTCTGACTAATACCACAACATCCAGACTGAGCTCACCATTTATACTGAGGAGTCACTCATCCTCCTGTTCAGGCGAAAAGTATTGTGTTTGATATAAATATACACTACCATTCAAAAGTTTGTAATAAATAGTTTTATAAAGAAGTATCTTATGCAGAACCAATGCTGCATTTATTTGATCTAAATACAGTAAAAACATGTAGGGGGAAAGTGGGGTGAGTTGTGCCAGTTTTTACTCAAAGTGACTTTAAAGTGAGGCCATGGCAGTAATGCCTTCAACTTAAGAATGTACACATATTTCAGGTTGTGGTGCATGCCTGAGAACAATAACTTTTGATCTGAAATAAATTGTTTCAGAAATATAGCTTGTGGCACAACTTGCCCCTGGTGCGGGGTAAGTTGTACCTTTGGGGAGAATACGTTGGGGTAAATTGTGCCAGTCATTTCTGAAGTAAAACGGAACATTTTAATGTTTTGAGCTGTAATGCTATATGAAAGCAAGACAAATTCAATACAAAATTACTCATTTAAGGTTTATTTAGATATTGTCACCCTATTAAACTGTTGGAATAAGTCATATTTTGTAGTTTTTGGGAAAACACAAAAAACTTAAATACACAATATATGATATCTGTGAATCATTTCAGGCAAAAAGGCCTTGGCAATAGATGCAATAGATAGATAAAAGTATACACCGTGTTCCAAATTATTATGCAAGTGACATATCAGTAAGATTTCAGTAGAATAAACATTTTAGTTTTTAGAATTTTAGTTTTTCTAAGAAAATGTTTGTTTGTTTATCCATGTCTTTTTAGATAACTGGTATCAATCTCAGACAGAATAATTTGCCAGGTCTATGGAAACCCTACTTAGAGGTTGTTCCATATTAAGCAAGTCACAGTTCTCGTGCAATATGGAGAGGAAGAAAGATGTTTCTGAAGATGAAAATACCTGTTTTCAGCTCAACACTGGCTTTGTGTAGCCTGCTAAAGCACGAAAACGAGTGTGAAATGTTTTCAAACTTGTCTATAATTGTTCAGACACTACAATCAAAAAACCTTGATCATAGAAATTTTACTTTGAAGGGAACTAAACAGTTTTTTGAGCTAAAATGTGCTTTCCTCTCATGCCATGTGTCTCTCTTCTTTCGAGGATGAGTATAATGGATGGCTTTTCAAAATTATGTGGTCACATGACCAATTTCTTCTATGGTTTTCCAGAAACAATGGGTGGAACTACTTCCCCCCCTGGCACAAATCACCCCACTCTCCCCTAATATTGTGAAATATTGTTGCAATTGAAAAGGACTGTTTTCTATTTTAATATATTTATAAATGAATATATTTTTAATGTTTTCATGTGATGGCAAGGCTGAATTTTCAGCAGTATTTACCCCAGTCTTCAGAAATCATTTTAATATGCTGATTTGGCTCAATTATTATTGGTGCACTGTAAAAAAAAATATATATATTTTCATGATTTGTTATCACAACGTTTTTTTTTCTTTTGTCAAATACACTTCAATAATTAATGTAGTTAAGATAACATAATTATTTGAGTTTCTGTTGATTAAACCAATCGCCTTCATTGTATTAACTCAAATGTTTTATTTCAATGAACTCAAAATTTTAAGGCAATCAGGTGACTTACTTTTTTTTTAAGTTAAACCAAAAACTCTTTTTTACAGTGATGGCTCTTATTATTATCAATGTTGAAAACAATTTCAGTATTTTTGTGGAAATCATAATTTTTAAGGATTCTTTGATAAATAGGAAGTTAATAATCATAGCATTTATTTGAAATAGAATTTTATAAATGTCTTTACTGGCACTTTTGATCAATTTAATGCATCCTTGTTGAATAAAAGTATTAATTTCTTTCTTTCTTTTTAATCTTACTAACCCCAAACATTTGAATGGTAGTGTATCATGGTGTCCACAAAAATATTTAGCAGGAAAAGGTTTTCATCCATGATAATAATAAGAATGCATATTAGAATGAAAGAGGTTTATGTTACTATATGAAGACTGGAGTAACGACTGCTGTAAATTCAGCTTTGCAATCAAATGACATTTTAAGATTAGCCTATATTAAAACAGAATTCGTTATTTTAAAGTGCGTTTTAAAAAACCGTTATTTCAAATTACGTGATTTTTAAATTACAGTCCAAGTTATATTCGAGATAACAAAGAAAGAGTGGGGGAAAAAAAGTGGAGATGCCGGGGATTGAACCCGGGGCCTCATACATGCAAAGCATGCGCTCTACCACTGAGCTACATCCCCGCCTCTTGCAATGGCAAGATTGACTCTATATGTCCTTCCCACCAAACTGCATAACAACACGATATACTTTGAAGCTGGAAGTTTATATACAAACATAATGTTGACAAACAGGTATCTATGGTTTCGTACAGCATAACTAAAAGCATACGGATACAGACAAGTGTTGAATAAATCGCTCTGGTCAGTAAATCCACTAATCCAAACACACTTCCGCATAACCGACGTTCACGTTACAATTGCGGAAGTTCATCCTTCGTCAAATCCTACAATAGTGAAACCAAAACATTTCCACTTAACGTTACGTGACACTAGTATTGACCTTTACCTGCGTGACTTCTTTGTTTTCGTTAAGACTTGTTTGACAACAAGTGTTTATGTATTCATGCTCTCTCCTGGACCAAATATTTTGTTGTTCAAGACATCTGTCAGCACAAACATGACTAACGTTACTGGGACAGGGTGAGGCAGAATTATGGAGGATATTATTTGTGTCAGCTCGGGCAGCGACGACGACTCTGATTTAGAGGTTATAAGTAGTTACAACGAAGACAAAGAAGATGCAGTTCCGTTCATTCGAGCAGAATGGCTCCAAGTCACACCTGTAAGTACGATTTGCAAGCAGTTTGTCTTAATAAGAGTCTCAATGTCTTGCTTCCAGAACAGCAACTTTCATGTGGTTTACATATGCAAAAATGCGATTTGTTTAGGGTGTGTGTAAACACACTTCTTTCTAACCGCACGTGCTTTTCACTTTTTATACATAGCGCGCGGACATTGGATGCAGGAGACGTTGGTACGCGCGCAAGTGACGTTACATCCATACATTTAAAAGTTTTTTATATATATTGTTTTTTTTTATAGAGTTTTAATGTAAATATAATTTACATTATGCAAACAGAAATAAATGATTTTATTTTATTAATTGTTTTTAATTGTTTTTATTTAATTTTCATTATTTCGATAATAAATCGATAATTCGGCTGATATTTAACATTGCACATTTGAAGGATTAACATTAACAAGCTTTCACTTGTGTTACAAATAAACACCGGTATTTTTGGTGAATATTTTTAGTAAATTTCGAGTATTGTGTTAATCTTTAGTATGCTGCTCTTTAGAATAAGTGATTCTGATTGGTCAAACGTAGCTCCGGAACCGTTTCATAGCCCGTGTTGGTGTTCTTTCTCTCCGCCTTATGTGCAAGTAAGCTAATAAAATTATTTCAACTTTAATAAATATTAATATCCATGTATTTAATTTGTTTATTTTATTTAAGTAGCAGTGTAATAAGTCGGATAAAGGCCCGTTTACACCAAGGACGATAACTATAACGATAACGGTAATTATGTTTTAAAAGTCTAGTTCGGAATGTAAAAGAACTGCACAAATATAACGATAATGGCCCAGCTAATAAAAAATATTAACAGCCATTTAGCATTTAAACCGGCAGACGACATAACTGCAGCGCGGGCTTATAATAAACAGAACGATAGTTGGTGTGGACCCTAATATAGTTATGGTTATACTATCTATAGTCATTGTTCTTGGTGTGAAAGGGATTTAATGTACAGCAGTCGGCCATTGTTTAAAAAATAAACAACTTCAGGGAGACTATATTATGATAATTGACTGTCTATATGCTATTTTATTAATTGGCCATCTGTTCTGAGCTTGCCAATAATGGTATAAGCCATTGAAAATTCCATATACTATTTTATTTGTCTTGATTTATAATACTTTATTCATTGTTTATTTGTCTCAGGTCCTCATTGATATCACAGGCCATAACTTCACCCCTCCGAGGCGAAGATGCTCAAGAAGAGATACTTGCTCCTCCTTAGAAGTTATAGATTTAAGTGAAGATGATCCTGCTGATTATGGCAACGTCCAGCTTCAGAATCCATCACCGACTCTGCCATCAGTAGAAAGGAAAAACAAGAAAGTGCATGTAACACCGGCATCTTTTGGAAAACCTCAAGAATCACAATCTCAAACAAGTATTGGAAAAGATGTAGCTAATTCAGGGTGTTTTGTAGGGAACAGTGTGCAGTCTGTCATCTCTAAGTCACTCACTCAGGAGAACGCTTTCACAGACGTGCTCCAAAGAACAGAAAATCATTTGCATCGGAACACAAATCGTAATTTAAGCTTGTTTGAGCAGTTGAGCTGGGACAAGTGTTTGGAACATTGCAGCTCCAATGATGTGAGTAAAAATTCTATTGCAGATATATCGCAGAACACTAAAGACTCTCAGCTGAGTACACCAGCTGTCTGCAGCACAGACACCCACCAAGAAGACAATCTTGACCAGAAATGGGAAGGCAGTGTTCACTCTCCTTACAGTCTTGACAGTCCATATTACTGTCCGAGTGAGGTCGATGCTTATATATTTTCTGACTCATCCAATAAATCTGAAGATAAGGATCACCCGTTTACAACATATAACAGTCAACCATCACCTCAAACTTTTGAGCTTCCTTCTGATACTCGTACTGCATCAGTGTCCAATGCACTTTCTTTAAATGATGACGGTGAAACGATGAATATCTCCAAAAATGTGGACCTACATACTCAGGTTCTGCCCGAACCTTCTTCCCCCTCCATACCTACCTCATCTAAGGCCTCGCCCCACTGGAGCCCTGAACTTATATCTCGACAGAGTAAACCTAGCAGTCCCACTTCCACAGAGATTCTTGCCAGCGACACAGCGCCACATTCCCCTGATCTATCTACGCTGAGCTCACCAAGTAGTTCCTTCAGCCTCCTCCTCTCGCAGCCCTCCCCGCCAAACTTTTCAGAGAGAGCAGAGCTAAGGGGAAATGATTTACATGCAGGATCCCCAGAAAGGCTTTGGGACACAAGCAGTGATGACAACAATGAAAATGTGTTGGATAATGCTGTCTCAGGTCTTTCTGAAAACAACTCGCAAGACAGACAACATATTTGTCTGGCTCAGTACAGAAAATTAAGTCAGTGCATGGGTGGAATGGTTCCACAGATGGTAAGATGTTTTGATATGCACTTTAATAGGTAGATTGAATTGACAAAATAATGATTATATTATTGTTACTCTGTGTATACTGTAAATCCTAATCTTAAATCACATTTAGGCCTGTCAAGATTATTGATTAATCATCTGATTGTGGGTATTCGATCTAATCACAATTATTTGCGATAACTGCAATAGTTGTGCAGTTTAAATTTCAGACGCATTTTGCCAATATAAAAAACACTGTTATATAGTACTCAAAGAACTTCCTTCATATGAAATTAAGGTTTGTGGGTTTAATAAGTTACAATATAATATGAAATGAAAGTTTATGGGTTTAATCAGTTATATTATATTATATTAATCACAGCATATGGATGAATTTTATAAAAACTTTTATTATATATGATTCTAAGTAAAAAAAAAATGTATTAGACTTGCATTGTAAGTGACATGAACAAAAAGAATTAAATGTTTAATCGCAATTATTTGTATGACAATTAATCGTCAGCACAAAATTCAGAATTGCGACAGGCCTAGCCACATTAGCTCATTATAACACAAAT
The DNA here is from genome assembly GCF_018812025.1 of Megalobrama amblycephala. Taxonomy (NCBI): domain Eukaryota; kingdom Metazoa; phylum Chordata; class Actinopteri; order Cypriniformes; family Xenocyprididae; genus Megalobrama; species Megalobrama amblycephala. The sequence goes on along the minus strand of NC_063066.1, from coordinate 18,883,897 downwards.
CATACCATAAACTCTGTTTACTTCAGCCCTTAAGGTATGGTCACATTGGCAAAATTTTGGCAATATTTTGCAGGCAAAAAAGGTATAATGTCCATCATCAATAGTGTAGCGATATATGAAGCACAGCTCACACAGAAATAATTTTCAAACCAAGCAGTTTTCTGTTGAACGCGATGAATTTCCATGACCAACTTGAACACAAGCTGTATCTGCATAGGTGGTAATAGCAAATTTAATTATTTAAAAAAAATACATTTATAAACATTTAATTAATTAATATACATTTATAAGACCATATTTTGCATTATATTACCTTGGCATTAAAATTCAGAAAACTAGTTAATGCTGCTGTGTGAGTAAGGCTAAGGGAGTGATAGCAAATTTGATATATTTTCTCTTTTGCCTGCAAAATTTTGCCAAGCAATGGTAGCCTTGTCTCCTGAACATCCCCAAACTTTTGTGAAAATCAGTATTCATAGCGAAATACATTTCACTCAGTCACTTTTTGTTTTTAACAGCATGACGATGAGGAGGAAGGTGACCACTATGGTCCCGCTGAGCCCCTGTGCCGACAGAGCCTTAGTTTGGTTAACAGCACTATTGAGGAGAATTACCCCGAGGGCACTCTTCAGCTGCTCTCTGACTTCATTCAGCCTCGGTATTACCCACCGGTGGATATTACGAAACATCTGCTCAGGGGGATCCTCTTGGACCCACAGAGCCCTGATGTCCTAGCCATAGAGGCGTATAACCTATTGATGAAGACTCAGAGGTAAGTGGGATCACGTCTGCAACTACTTTTTTTTCTCCATGTAAAAAATTTGTTAAAAAAAGTATTTTACCATTTTTTTTTTTATGTTTTCATAAAAAAAGTCATGAGTAAGTCAGATGTTCACTGGTGGGTGGTGCCCACCCCAACTCCCCACAAAAAATTCAGTTGTTAAACTTACTCTTCATGTTTATTAAATAATTTCAGTTGGTTTTGTATGTTCAGATACCACCCTGTGGATGCATCTACAGTCCCATGGGATTGGGAACTGATGAAGTCTGTTATGAACGATCAGGTAGGCACTTTTTAGCACATTTAAAGGATTTGTTCACTTTCAAATAAAATTTTCCTGATAATTTACTCACCCCCATGTCATCCAAGATGTTCATGTCTTTCTTTCTTCAGTCGAAAAGAAATTGAAGGTTTTTGATGAAAACATTCCAGGATTATTCTCCTTATAGTGGACTTCAATGGACTCCAAACAGTTGAAGGTCAAAATTACAGTTTCAGTAATTTTCAGTTTTCAGTAAACTGTAATTTTGACCTTCAACTGTTTGGAGGCCACTATAAGATGAATAATCCTGGAATATTTTCATCAAAAACCTTCATTTCTTTTCGACTGAAGAAAGAAAGACATGAACATCTTGGATGACATGGGGGTGAGTAAATTAATTATTAATTAATATTTTATTTGAAAGTGGACTAATCCTTTAAGTAGCATTTATGTTTATAAGTGATACTTTAATGTTCTTAAATGTTTCACACTTTGTTCTTTTTGTCTTAAGGATGACACTAGGAAGTTACGGACGGAGATCCGGTACATGCTCCTGCAATATGTGTTGCAGGTTTTAGAGGATGACTTTCATTTTAAACTCAGGACTCAATGTCTTCAACACTCCGTTGCAAAGAAGATGCTTTCATGTGGCCCTGAAACATTTGGGCAAGTCAGGTGAGTTTAAGCCCCAATTTTTGCAGTCGGCTTTGCTTGACTTTGTATACAGTAATAATCAATGAATAGTCGTATTATGTGTGCAATTATGTGATTCTTGTTCTTAGGGATCTAATAAATTGGATGATTAATGCTGCTAATGAATCGGTGAACAACTCAAAAGATGTGGAACATCCAAAGAAAGAGGACAACTGTCTTAAGTATATGAAGTGCTAATTTTGTTATCATTATACACTAAAGTTCAAATGTTTGGGGTCTATAAGATTTTTTTTATTTTTTATTTTTTTTATGAAATTAATACTTCTATTCAGCAGGGATGCATTAAATTGATCAAAAGTTACACTAAAGAGACTTATAATGTTACAAATGATTTCTATTTCAAATTTTTTTTCTAAAAATTAAACAATCCTGAATAAAAATGTATAATATTAACACATATGAAGCAGCACAACTGTTTTAAACATCGGTAATAATAAGAAATGCTTCTTGAGCACCAAATCAACATATTAGAATGATTTTTGAAGATTCATGTGACACTGAAGACTGAAGCAATGATGATGAAAATTCAGTTTTTTATTACAAACTGTAACAATAGTACACACTATTCCTGTATTTTTGATCAAATAAATGCCTTGATGAGCGTACAGAAAAGCATACAGACCCCAAACTTTGAACAGTAATATAAAATAGCAAATTCTAATGGAGCTATAGTTGGCCACAACATGCAACAACCGTCTATGAAAAACAGTTTGGATTGTACTTTCCTTCTTTCTTTGTAAAAGAGAAACATTTACTTTTTTGTTACAGGATTGTATTATCTCTTCAGAGGATGTTAACACTGGCCGTAGAGGTGGACAAGGACCCCACCTACAATTCAGACAAACTTTCAGAAGAGCTCTTCAGTTGTCTTAACAGAATGTGTTCTTGCAGGAAGAAAAGGTGAACAAAAAACAAATAAAGAGAATCAATATTACAATTAGAGGTTGCACTTTTTTACGTATTAAATGACCAGAGCTTTATTGAATGTTGAGTTTTCATTTTAGACTCTTATTGTTGAGTACTCTGGAGAGCAAGCTGCTGAGATGCAAGTTGTTGAAGCTGCTGCTGGATGAGGCTTGTTCTCAGAAGACACGCTTGCCCATGTCTCTAAGCTTGCTGCTACACTACCTTAAGAGCTCCACATTGGCCTCCGAACCCTCAGTAAAGTTTTTTATTCCAGATTAACATTTTGAATTGTTATTCTGCATAACAGCTGAACTGATATGATCTCCCTGCATGGTGTGTCAGGACGGAGCAGAGAAGTGGAGGAAATGGGATGAACTTCTTCAGCTTCTGTGGATGCTGATTCTCAGTTATGAAGAAGTGATGACAGGTAACAAACTAGTCCTAGCATAGCTCTTTTCAGCTAATGCATAATGTTAAAGGTCCAGTGTGTAATGTTATTGTGTGAATATAATATACATAACTATGTTTCTGGTGGTGTATAAAGACCTTACATAATGAACCATTGTGTTTTTATTACCTTAGAATGAGCCATTTCTATCTACATACACCGCGGGTCCCCTTACATGTTAAGTCGCCATTTTACGCCGGCATATTTCTACAGTAGCCCTAAAAGGATAAACTGCTCTACATAGCGTGTTTCGTCACTATGATGTTCTTCTTCTTCGTTGGTGTTTTTAGAGGCAGCTTTCATCTTTACTATGTTGAATACGCACAAAGAAGTAGTAGTAGTCTTCTGGTTTATTACAAACCCGATTCCAAAAAAGTTGGGACACTGTACAAATTGTGAATAAAAACAGAACGCAATGATGTGGAAGTTTCAAATTTCAATATTTTATTCAGAATACAACATAGATGACATATCAAATGTTTAAACTGAGAAAATCAAGTATAATTTTAAGGGAAAAATAAGTTGATTTTACATTTCATGGCATCAACACATCTCAAAAAAGTTGGGACAAGGCCATGTTTACCACTGTGTGGCATCCCCTCTTCTTTTTATAACAGTCTGCAAACGTCTGGGGACTGAGGAGACAAGTTGCTCAAATTTAGGAATAGGAATGTTGTCCCATTCTTGTCTAATACAGGCTTCTAGACTGTCTTAGGTCTTCTTTGTCGCATCTTCCTCTTTATGATGCACCAAATGTTTTCTATGGGTGAAAGATCTTGACTGCAGGCTGGCCATTTCAGTACCCAGATCCTTCTCCTATGCAGCCATGATGTTGTAATTGATGCAGTATGTGGTCTGGCATTGTCATGTTGGAAAATGCAAGGTCTTCCCTGAAAGAGACGACGTCTGGATGGGAGCATATGTTGTTCTAGAACTTGGATATACCTTTCAGCATTGATGGTGCCTTTCCAGATGTGTAAGCTGCCCTTGCCACATGCACTCATACAACCCCATACCATCAGAGATGCAGGCTTCTGAACGGAGCGCTGATAACAACTTGGTTGTCCTTGTCCTTGTCCTGACATGGCGTCCCAGTTTTCCAAAAAAGAACTTCAAATTTTGATTCGTCTGACCACAGAACAGTTTTCCACTTTGCCACAGTCCATTTTAAATGAGCCTTGGAAAACGCCTGCGCTTCTGGATCATGTTTAGATATGGCTTCTTTTTTGACCTATAGAGTTTTAGCCGGCAACGGAATGGCACGGTGGATTGTGTTCACCGACAATGTTTTCTGGAAGTATTCCTGAGCCCTGTTGTGATTTCCATTGCAGTAGCATTCCTGTATGTGATGCAGTGCCGTCTAAGGGCCCGAAGATCACGGGCATCCAGTATGGTTTTCCGGCCTTGACCCTTACGCACAGAGATTGTTCCAGATTCTCTGAATCTTTGGATGATATTATGCACTGTAGATGATGATAACTTCAAACTCTTTGCGATTTTTCTCTGAGAAACTCCTTTCTGATATTGTTCCACTATTTTTCACCGCAGCATTGGGGGAATTGGTGATCCTCTGCCCATCTTGACTTCTGAGAGACACTGCCACTCTGAGAGGCTCTTTTTATACCCAATCATGTTGCCAATTGACCTAATAAGTTGCAAATTGGTCCTCCAGCTGTTCCTTATATGTACATTTAACTTTTCCAGCCTCTTATTGCTACCTGTCCCAACTTTTTTGGAATGTGTAGCTCTCATGAAATCCAAAATGAGCCAATATTTGGCATGACATTTCAAAATGTCTCACTTTCAACATTTGATATGTTATCTATATTCTATTGTGAATAAAATATAAGTTTATGAGATTTGTAAATTATTGCATTCCTTTTTTATTCACAATTTGTACAGTGTCCCAACTTTTTTGGAATCGGGTTTGTAAAAGCAGAGACCGTTCTTTGTTAGAAGTAAGAAGAAACCTCATTGCTTGACTAGCTACTCTCTGCTATCTCAGACGACAACATCTTTGTCATGTGTCAGCCACTGTAGCTTCTCTATGTGCTTAAGGGAGGGGTGACATAAGGGAGGGGTGAGTGGTGGACAGAGCCGTTGGTTGCAATTCGCAACCTCACCACTAGATGCTGCTAAAATTTACACACTGCACCTTTAAGGCAAATATAAAATATAATTTTAAGCATTTGCAAGAAATGTTAATGTAATAAAACAAGGTTATTGTAATAGATGTTCTCTTTACACTACTTTCAACTTTTGTCCCCCAGGTCATCTACACTGTCCCATCACAAAGCGCTTTGATAGGATGCATGCTCCGATTTGGACACGGGATGATCAGGTGAAAAGGTCAGCTGTGCAAGTTGCAGCAGATGCCTTCCTGACACGAGCAGCAGATGACATCGGTCAAGCTCTCCCCATGGAAACACAGGAATTACTATGCCAACTACAAGAACACATAACTGACCTGTCCAGTGTTATTTCAAGTCATTAAACCTTTTAATTGCTTTGTTTGACATTTTTTTTAATAAATTTATTTTTTATACATTTTGTGTTTGTTCTTATAATAATTATAATAATATAGCCACAAGCAGCGATTATCGGGTATACAAGGTCATGTTTCAAAGGATTCTAAGCATTCTGTTGACAATTTTAGGCAAAACCCAGAATTTATGCTATGTAATGCTGTCCTCGTGGAAATGCAGGATTTACTACCTCAACTGCACGGCCTCTTAAATCTGCTATTCAAAATGTATGGTCATTAACAAATTTATCTTTTGTATTTTTATCTTTTTGTAATTAGCCAAACTGTTGAAAACTATAAGCTGGACATCATCTTGCTAACAGAATCATGACTTGACAGTATTCATAAATGAAACATCACCACCAGATCTTAGATATTTGTCCATAGACTTAATAAGAAGTGTGGTGGAGTTGCCTGCCGGTTCTGCAATACTTTCTCTGGGGGATTTTGAAAAATTTGAATACCTTGCTTACAGTGCATCTGAAGAGTGAACAGTCTGTTATTTTATTAGTTCTCTATCATCCTCCTAGACTCAAAAAAGGCTTTCTTGATGATTTTGAATAACTGCTTTCTAGGATTTTAACTGACTTTATCACTAGTGATTTTAATATCCATATGGATGTAATTTCTGATCCCTCAACTGTTAATTTCAGAGTTACTAAACTCATTTGGCCTTATGCAGCATGTAACTGGCCCCACACACAAACATGGTCATACACTCGATCTGGTGATCTCATGTGGCTAAACCGTCAGCCACCCACAGACTGTACATGTTGCCATATCTTACCACTATTGTGTCTTTTTTGAGATTTCAGTATGTACCAAAACTGTGAGTGATAAGAGAACTGTCAGTAAGTGCTTTCTCACTGCTGACTGTTCTGCAACCTTTGTGGAGCTCACGTCATCTCTCCCTCCTCTCACTTCCCCCTCTGTAGACACTTATGTTGAGGATTTTAGTCTCAGCTCTCCGAATGTATCAACTTTGTTGCTTCTTTAAAAACAAAGACTGTCTCTGGGACAATTAAAGCCCCATGAAGAAATAGTACATCCATCATAAAATTAAGAAGAGACTCCAGGAGAGCATTTGTCAAGTTTAATTGACTGCAACAAAGACAACACTAGACTCTTATTCACTATCGATAGGCTACTTAACCCCTCAGCTCAAATATCATCAGAACTTCTCACAAGTGCAAAGTGCAGTGAGTTTGCAAATTTTTTAATGACAAAATTACTCCTATAAGACAAAACATGGCTCAATAACTATCTCAATGTCAGTACACTAATGAAACATTTCAGTCTCTCTTCTGGGGAAACCACAGCAGAAACATCCTTGATTAAGGTTTTAAAAGATCTGCAAGTTATTCGTAACTTGGGAATCCTTGTTATTTTAGATCCGAGTGCTGCTTTTCACACCATTAATCATGACATCCTACCTGACCGACTTTAGACATGGGTCAGTCTATCAGATCCTGTCTTAGACTGGTTCAGATCCTACTTAAGCAACAGGCCAGGGACACTGGGTACCTATACACTTCCAGACATTATGTAATTTCTTGTGGTGTTCCTCAAGGCTCAATTTTGGGTCCCCTGTTATTTAACCTATACATGCTTCCTTTAGCTGGTGTAATTAACCAGTACAATATTTCAATTCACCATTACGCATATGACACACAACTCTATCTTTCACTTGCACCAGAATTCAATTTCCACACTACTGGATAAAAATAGCATAAAACTGTGGATTTCCTAGAACTTTCTACAGCTAAACAAAGATAAAACAGAGGTCTTGTAATCTATGATGCATGGAGAACATCTATTGCTCTTGACTCTCTTGACTAAAAGCCAGTAGAACAGGCCAAGAACTAGGAATCATGTTTGACATTGACCTCAGTTTTAAAAAAACATATTAGCTATATCGTTACTAAAACAGCATATTATCACATCAGAAACATCTCCAAAGTACATGACATTCTCTCCTATTCTGACAATGAGAAACTTGTTCATGCATTTATTATGTCCAGACTACTGCAATAGTGTTTTTGCTGGGTTACCAAAGAGCTCTATTAAACACTTACAAAGAGTTCAGAATGCAATGGCACGAATGCTCGCTCTAAAACTAGAAATGACATTACTCCAACACTCAGATCCCTTCACTGGCTGCCTATATAAGTCAGAATTAAATTCAAGATCCTCTTATTAGTTTTTCTCCTATTAGTCTTCATGGAACTGCCCCAATATACCTTTCTAATTTGTTGAATAAATATACTCAGTAAATCTTACTTCTATATAAATGTGTATGTTTTTTCTTCTCTGTGTACTTCTATTTTGTAAAGCACTTTGTAAACACTTTTTAAAAGGTGTTATATGAATAAAGCTTTACTTACTTACTCAACTGCGGGATAGTAAAGTAAATCCTGTTACTTCAAGTCATTAAACCCTTTATAATAACTTGTTTTGACAGGTTTTTTTAATAAATCAATTTGTTTTTATACAATCTTTGCGTTTGGTAACTACACATACCAAACTGGAGTAATAATAATAAAGTATGTATTATTATTATTAATATTATTTTACTTTTCAATAGCAGACATAAAATAATAACTTTATACGGTTTGGAGATTCTGGCTATGCAGATCATATTATCTCTTACATTAACAGAAAGTAAATGTTTGGGTGAATTATTATTTTAATGGCAAAATAATTGCTCAAAGCTGCTTCACAGCCCAGTAATGCCAGAACAGTAATTTTCTGCACATTCACCCCAGGTGAAAAAAAATACAATAGTAATTTATAGTAAATACTATAGTGTTTTTGAACCATACTATAGTAAAGTACTTGAATTATTTTGTGGTGGTAATTCTATAGTTGCTGTGGTAATATAACAACTATAGTAATATAAAACAAATTACCCAATACTGTACTAAGTTTTCTGCAACTATAGGGTATATTATACTACAATACACTACAGTTTACTGTACTAAAGTATACTACAATATTACAGTTTATCATTTCACTATAGTTAATACTACAGTATGCTGTAGCATTCATTAACAAAGTGTTAATATATACAGTATACAATTTACTATAGTAAGGTTCAAAAACACTATAATATTAACTATAAATTACTATAGTATTTTTTACCTGGGTACAAATGACCTACTACATGAAAATGTTTTATAAAATAGGAAAATCGCATGCTAAGTTCAGTATAGTTAAAAATGTTTCCAAATTAAATGGTAGAATGACTGTGTCCAAAATGCGATTGAGCTGCATACCTAAACAGCATTTTTGACCACAACAGTTGCGTTCCAGCCTAGGTAGGCAGCTCTTTAGGGGTTGAGACATGAGCAGCGTGATATGGGCACATGGACCCTTGTTTTGGAGAGCAGCACAACAGCTGCACAAAATCCTCCGCCATGATGTTGCGCTGCTTCCCGTAGCTATACAGCCAACACGAACGAACGAACGAATGAATTTAAGCTTCAGTGAGACACACAACTGACTTCAGGAGCTGGTATGCTATTGGAGGTAATTCTGAAAGATTTTTTTTGTAAAGATTTGTTGCTCCGAGTCCCGGTGTGGGTTTGTTTCCAAGTTAGCTATAGCTACAACAATTAGCTACTTTGTTCATATGAAGGGAATATCATTTGATAACAGTGTCTTTATTTAAAAACAAATGTCCACAGTACTTCCTAAATATCAGTTTATTTAACACATGTTAGAAATCTTTCAGAGGGCTGCACGTTCTGCAGCCTTGTGGCTAATGCTGATAGCAAACAAGGTTAGCTGAGGTAAAATATTACTCAATTTTTAAAGAGAGGCATTAGTTGCTTATTAATAATTTTAACTGTGTGACTAATATGATGTTTCATGTTATGTCACTTTGTGGAGGCTGCGTTTTTTAATATTGTTGAACGTAATTGGGTCATTAACATAGCACAGAGCTAAGTTAGTTGTTTGTTAGCTTGCGTGCTTTTGTTTAATTTCCTCATTCTGTTTTCTTTGACATGCACCAATTTGTCTAAATATGATAATTAAATATTATTAGACATGTTTCTAATCTAATTAGTGTTGTAGCGTGTGTAACAGGTGTGGTTTGTTCTTCTAAGGAGATAGTTGTTGACAAGTTGCGTTTGTTTTGACAGTTAGCCAGGTCATTAAAGGTTAGCTGCCTGTTTATTTACTTTTTAATTATAGGCTTATTACCTAAACAAAGTAAGATGTAACATTTTTGAAAACAGGACTGTGCTTAACCTTGTGAGTTAGTCAGCTCTTGAGGTTTTGAGACATAAACAAAATTACTTCCTTAATATAGCTAGTTTGAGATGTTTGGTTGAATTAGGTCTTACGTTTATATATATATATATATATATATATATATATATATATATATATATATATATATATATATATATATATATATAAAATGTGTGTGTGTATATATATTAAGATGTCTGAATTATGTCATGCAATATTTTTTGTCTTGTTATATAAATCTGATTATATATTTGTCACACACAGTGGTCTAGGGATGCCAAAGGAGAAATATGACCCGCCTGATTCCAGGCGGATGTACACTATCATGTCCAGTGAGGAGGCAAACAGTGGGAAAAAATCCATTTGGGATGGGCTTGAAATAACTGGTACATGTCTTGAATTAAACCCTCTGATAGATATCTGTTCAGATCAACTAACTTCAGAACACTTCTGCAATGGAAGTGAAACATATTAAAGAAAGAGACCTTTTATTAATATCTGTGTCCGTTTCTGTCTCAGGTAATGTTCGGAGTCTCAGCTCGGGCCTTTGGTCGCTCACGCACCTCACTGCTTTGCACCTAAGTGACAACTCCCTGTCACGTGTCCCACCTGAAATTGCCAAGCTGCACAACCTTGTGTTCTTGGACCTGTCGTCCAATAAGATCAGGAGCCTGCCAGCAGAGCTTGGCAACATGGTGTCTCTCAGGTGAGCTACTTGGAGCAAAAGCTGTGCTATTCTCTCCATGGATCATTTGTTCCATTTAATGTGTTTGCAATGCAGAGGAAAAAATTAAAAACTTTCTTATGACCGCAATTGATAAAACTAGATCACTCCTAACAAGGTTTCCACAGTCATGGAAATGCCAGGAAAGTTTAAGTTGCGATTTCCAGGCCTTGTCTTAAAGGGTTAGTTCACCCAAAAATGAAAATTCTGTCATTTATTACTCGTGCTCATGCCGTTCCACACCCGTTAATCTTCGGAATGCAAATTGAGAGATTTTTGTTGAAATCCGATGGCTCTGTGAGGCCTGCATAGGGAGCAATGACATTTTCTCTCTCAAGATCCATAAAGGTACTTAAAGCATTTTTAAAATCGGTTCATTTGAGTACAGTGGTTCAATATTAATATTATGAAGCTACGAGAATATTTTTGGTGCGCCAAAAAAAACAAAATAATGACTTCTTATAGTGATGGCTGATTTCAAAACACACCTTCAGGAAGCTTCGGAGCATAATGAATCAGTGTGTCGAATCAGCGGTTCGGAGCGCCAAAGTCACGTGATTTCAGCAGTTCGGCGGTTTGACATGCGATCCGAATCATGATTCGATAAGCTGATTCATTATGCTCTGAATCTTCCTGAAGCAGTGTTTTGAAATCGGCCATCACTAAATAAATCTTTTGTTTTTTTTGGCGCACCAAAAATATTCTCGTCACTTTATAATATTAATATTGAACCACTGTACTCGCATGAACTGATATAAATATGTTTTTAGTACATTAATGGATCTTGAGAGAGGAAATGTCATTGCTGGCTATGGAGGCCTCACTGAGCCATTGAATTTCAACCAAAATATCTTAATTTGTGTTCCGAAGATTAACGAAGGTCTTACGGGTGTGGAACGACATGAGGGTGAGTAATTAATTACATTATTTTCATTTTTGGGTGAACTAACCCTTTAAGGCAGGGATGGACAACTCCGGTCCTGGAGGGCCAGTGTCCTGCAGAGTTTATCTCCATCCCTGATAAAAACTCACTTGCCTATAACTTTCTACTAATCCTAAAGACCTTGATTAGCTGGTTCAGGTGTGTTTGATTAGGGTTGGAGCTAAACTCTGCTGGACACTGGCCCTCCAGGACCGGAGTTGTCCATCCCTGCTTTAAGGTTATAAATGTCAATGGTGAATTTGAGTTTAAGTTCTTTATTTATATCCATATATCTACTTATTTTAAATAACTATTATTTGCTAGAAAGTGAAATCTCTATAAAATGATTTGGTAGCACTTCATAGTAAGGTTTAATTTGTTAAAATTAGATAATATACTAACAATGCAATAATTTTATAGCATTTATTTATTTTAATGTTAATTTCAGCATTTACGAATACATTTTTAAAATCAAACATTTGTGTGTTAGCTCATGGCATAATAAAAGAATTTATTAACTGACTAACAAATGTAAAAAATATTTTTCAAAATTAGTTCATGTTAGCTAATGTAAAGAAATTTGAAATTATTGTAAAGTGTAATCAATGATTTTTAAACAATTCTTAGTCATCGCATGACATAAACATCATGGTCAATATGTTTTTTTCAGAAGTTTTATTGTTACTGTGTTTTTAGTCTAGCATCAAGCACACAGCTGATTATTGGTAGTTAACATTTGTTTTGTGTTTTCCACAGGGAACTGCTTTTAAACAACAACCAGTTGCGGGTTCTGCCTTTTGAATTGGGGAAACTGTTTAAGTTACAAACACTGGGGTTGAAAGGTAAGTGGTCATTGTTCTGGTGATAGCAACATCTTGAGATCATCACTTTATAGAGAATGTTTCCTACCGACTGTTTGTATGTGTGTCTCTACAGGCAATCCACTCACTCAAGAAATTATGAGCCTCTACCAGGAGCCAGATGGCACCCGGCGACTGCTGAACTACCTTTTGGACAATCTAGCTGGTGCTATCAAGCGCAGTAGGTGTCTCAGGCAAATTAACAGTTTTTTTTTTTTTTTTTTTTTTTTTTGAATTCTCCATTTCCTCTCTAAAATTGCATCATGGACTGTTGTTGTCCATGTTTCACAATATTCACTGTTAGTGCTGGGTGATTATATCAAATATTCACAATATCTCCACAAAGCTCTTGCTGGTGATTTAATGCACAATTTCCCATTGGACCCCATTGGATTTTGTCTTTTTTGTCTTGTGAAATACATTACTGTTTAAAAATATTTTTAATGTTTTTGAAAAAAAGTCTAAATATATTTTTCTTAAAATGTTTTATTGAAAAACATTTTAGAATTGCGCAGCTGTGATTTTTGTGTTTTGACCTGTACAGATGGTGATTCAAAGTATTGTACTAAAAATGCATATGCCTTGCCTTCACAGTCCCAACAGAGCAACCTCCATCCAGATCCTGGATTGTGCTGCAGGAGCCTGAAAGGACGAGACCAACAGGTAGATGTTTCTTGAAATCCGTGGAACATAATTTGAAACCTGAAGACACTTTGCCTGATATTTTTCTTTCCTCTTTGCTTCACCAGCCTTGTTAACTGTAATGTGCTACAACGTGCTGTGTGATAAGTACGCCACACGCCAGCTCTACGGCTACTGCCCTTCCTGGGCCCTTAATTGGAGCTACAGGAAAAAGTCCATTATGCAGGAGATCCTCAGCTGCAATGCAGATATTATCAGCTTACAGGTAAAAAAAACAACAACAAAACAAACACTTTTAAGCCTATGGTACTTAAATTAAGTAGCTTGTGGTTGCTTTTTAGTTTTAGAGCAAAATGTGCAGGAACCAGTTACAGCAACATCTCAGACTAGAAAAAATTGCTTGTCAAACTTTCTTTTGTGTCACTGATAACCTGGTATGTTTGAGTATGCCTGTCCTAATAGATGAAGTGCTCTCGTTGTGTTTTGTTTCTTTAAAGGTCACTTTTTTTTTTCTTTAGTGATGCACAACAGGTAGCTCTGAATTGTCATGTTTACCCCTACAGCACTGTTTGTCAGAGTCACTTAGTCTGCTGTTTCATTCACAGGAAGTGGAGACAGAACAGTATTATAACTACTTCCTTGTGGAGCTGAGTAAACAGGGATATGATGGATTCTTCAGCCCAAAATCCCGGGCCAGAACCATGTCTGAATCAGACAGAAAACATGTAGATGGATGTGCAGTATTCTACAAAACTGAAAAGTGAGTAAAGTAACACTCAGTGGTTAAGAGGTGTGGTGTCAGACTCAGTCTGACGGCTTTGTTTCAGTGTTGCTTTGAATGAAAACATGGAACCAGATTTTTTTTTTTTGCTTTTAGGTTCAGCATGGTGCAGAAACACACAGTCGAGTTTAACCAGCTGGCTATGGCCAATTCAGAGGGCTCGGAGGCTATGTTGAATCGGGTCATGACCAAGGACAACATTGGGGTGGCCGTGTTACTGGAGCTAAAGAATGAGTTAATGGAGGTGTCATGTGAGTATCGTCACAATGGAAAAAAATCGTAATTGTGCAATTATTATCATGACAATTAGAGGTGCAGTGTGTAAATTTTAGCGAATTGCAACCAACGGCTCAGCACCATGCTCACCCTTCCCTTTCGAAGCACTTTTAGAGAAGCTACGGTGGCTGACACAAAGACAAAAATGTTGTTGTCTGAGACAGCAGATAGTCAGGCAAGCAATAAGGTTTCTTCTAACAAAGAACGGTCTCTGCTTCTAATAAACCAGACGACTACTACTACTTTGTGCGTATTCAACGTAGTGACGATGCAAGCTGCCTCTAAAAACACCAACGAACATAGAGACGAAACGCGCTCTGTAGAGTGTTTGTCCGTTTAGGGTTACTGTAGAAACATGTCAGCGCAAAATGACAACTTGACATGGAGGGGGGACTCGCGGTGTATGTAGATAGCAATGGCTCGTTCTAAGGTAATAAATACATAACGGTTCATTATGTAAGGTCTTTATATACCACTTAAAACATAGTTATGTATATTATATTGCATTTCTTTCAATAGATCCTCTTAAATTTTACACATTGCACCTTTAAGCAACCTCTTTCTCCCCCGTCTCTTTACTGTGATGCAAAAAATGTAATTCACATTAATGAAATTTTAAAAAATCGTATTGCCTTATACTGTAATATAGTAAAAAAGATTATGCAATAATTTACAATACTGTTTAAAAGTTTGGGGTCAGTTTTTATTTATTTTTTTAAAAGAAATTAATACTGTTACACCTTAAGTTGATTAAAAGTAACATTTAAATATTTTTACATTGTTGCCAAAGAATCCTAGCCCTGTTTCCACCTGGTATTAAGATGCATTTTGGTCGATTGGATCACAAGTGGATGACGCTAAATACAGGTGTAAACGGGGTGTAAATTGTTTTGAGCTTGTCCATTTTTGGCCACTTCCAGAGGTAGTCGAAAACACTTTAGACCGTATTGTTTTTGTAGTGTAACTGCTGAAGACCTAAGTTTGGTTTAAATACGAAAAACTTGCCAAGCACAATGTTCTCTCACCATTCCTGATTTCTAACATGCACTCACCACGTTCGCTGTGGCCTTGTGGCTGTCAGAGAAGAAACAAAAGCTGATGCTCTCTATGTTTTTTGGTCTTCTCCAGGCACGTTCATATGTAAATTGTGTGAGCATATTTTATCCATTAGATTGAAAGATCTGAAAAACCCATACATTTACCCACCCATAGACCCTCCCCACAAAGAAATCAGGACAGAAGTGGTTGAATGCTGAAAATTTAGCTTGGCTATCATAGGAATAAATTACATTAAAAAAAACTAAAATAGAAAAGTTGTCTTAAATTGTAATATTCCAGAGGTGCTTAATTATCATAAATAAAATTCCACAATACAAAATATTGCAATGTTCATTTCTTTATGCAAAATATAATTTCCCATTTTTTTTACATTGATTTCCAAACATGTGGGTAGTTTATTGTAATATAATTTATAGTAATATTATTTCATTACCCCAAATGAAGTCTACATTATGCTCATTCAATCAGATTTTAATTGAAAACCATGTCTTATAAAACAGCCTATTTTCCTTCCTGCAGCAGGTAAGTCTATCCATGCAATGGAGAAACAGCTCCTACTAGTGGCTAATGCTCACATGCACTGGGACCCAGAATACTCTGACGTGAAGCTGGTGCAGACCATGATGTTCCTGTCAGAGGTGAAGAATATCATAGACAAGGCCTCCCGCAGTCTGAAGCTCTCCTCTGTGTCTGGAGAAACCAACAGCATCCCTTTGGTGCTGTGTGCCGACCTCAACTCACTTCCTGACTCGGGTAAGCCTTCTTAAAGCCACAGACATTTAACGTCTTATTTTCTAATTTCTGTTGTCAAAAGTGTGTTTTGAGTCCTAAAATAGAGGATTGACTGATGTGAGCCTGACAAAGTTGTGTATAAATGCTTTAACCTTTTTCTTGCAGAAAAGTAGTTTCAAGGCAGTGGACTTTAATGAAAGATTATGAAAACAAACTTTTAGAAGTATAAGCACTGATGAATTATGCAGAATAAGACCAATGACATTTATAACGAAAGTCAATCAGGTTGATTTTGACTTCATGATGTCCTTAAACCATCTGTTTAATAGTTATTTCATTTGCAATGGATACAGGTATGTGAGTGAGTCAGACATGTTTAATGAGTTTTGATTCCGATTGTAGGTGTTGTGGAGTACCTGAGCACAGGTGGGGTGGACTGCACCCACAAAGACTTCAAGGAGCTGCGCTACAGTGACAGTCTGACCAACTTCAACTGCAATGGCAAGATCAGCACATCTAACGGAAGGATCACGCATGGTTTCAAGTTGAAGAGTGCCTACGAGGACGGGCTCATGCCTTACACCAATTACACTTTTGACTTCAAGGTAAGTACAGTGAGCTCAAAGTGACCGCCATCTACAACTAGTGATGTCAAATGTGTCAATACCAAGATTTTACAATAAAATAATGTAGTGATAACATTTTTTCTTAAACTGTGTCATAAGTACCAATTTCTGTATCTCAAACTCTAGGTCAAAAATCTCGCTCTTCAAACAGGGATGGATATCATGATATTGACTATAGCGTTTCACTTTAACTTGACACTGCATGCATGTCGTGCCATTTCTTGCTCTGCTATTGTGCGGTGACATGACAGATGAACAATAGAAAGAATAAACACGGCTCTTGCTGTGTTCTTCAACTGTGTTTGCTCACAACTCCCTTTTTTAAACCCAATTTAGGGTGTCATTGACTACATCTTCTACTCCAGGCCACAACTGAGCGTGCTGGGCGTCCTCGGGCCTTTGGACACAAACTGGCTCCTGGAGAACAATATCAGTGGTTGCCCACACCCTCACATCCCCTCAGATCACTTCTCCCTGTTTGCACAACTGGAGTTGGTCCTGCCTTATCCTCCCCCTCTCAATGGGGTCCACTTACCTGGACACAGGTAGTAAGCCCTCCCGGCCACTGGTGGCGCTGCAGAGTCCCAACTTTTGAAAACGATAAAACCTCTAAGCAGTTCCTTTTTTTTAATATATTACCTTTATTCATTTTTAGGGTCCAACATGTTCCAATTTGTCAGGGAGTTTTTTTCTTTCTTCTATTTGTTAAGCTATAGATCTTTTTTTATTTTTTTGAATCAATCCTTCCCATAGGCTGATATATTATCATATTTTTTTTTTTAAATTGTTGGGCATAGCTTGTGTGCATACAATGTATCCAAACCGTAAGATGAGGGTAACACACTTGGTCACACACTCAAAGGGATTGCAGACTGTTTTAGTTCATTTTATGGTCAGACCTTAATATTAAAATCCAGTCGTTCTTGTGATTCTGCAAATAAGCATTAACCAATTTCTTTATGAATTCAGCCTCAATTTAAATACTTTTTTTTTTTTAAAGCTGATGTTCCACTGAACAGATATATTGCTTGCAGTTGAATTTCATTTCAGACACACCAACATAACTCTCCTTTTGGATGAGTGACCAATGTGTTGTGCAGACTCAGTAAGTAAAATTTGTCCCCAACCGGGAAAGAGAGGGGAACCCCAAGAGCTTTTCCACTTGTGCGGTGCTGAAACTCGCTCTACGTCGGTGCTTCATCTCCTGATGTTTTAACCTCCCATCAATGGTGCAATATTCCGAACGCTCTAGACGTTCTAAGCGAGGGCGCTGTTACGGAATGTTTTTACACGCGTAGGTAACGTAAAAGCACTTATTTGTCTTTCTCTCTCCCTCAGGTGGGAGTTGGAATGGTTTGAGCTTAATATGTAAACCAAATTATTTTAGATGTCTCAATTCAGCGTCACTGCTTTTTGCACACTATTGTTTTAACCCGTTCTATGGAGGCAGGCTCTCTTTGTTTCTTTGTATGAAAGGCTATGTGAATAATATAAACTGCGCTTGATCTCACTGTGGTTATAAACGGGATGCTTTTATTAGAAAGGGAGGTTTTATATATAAGAAGACTAACCAGGGAGTCTTTTAACCAGCGTTTTGTCACTGTATTAGGTTGAAAAGGATTTCCCATACCTTTTTATCCTCTCATTACACACATCTTTGAAAGATCTGTAGCATTATTCTTGAGGCTAGTAATGTTCTGACCTAGCCGTAACCACCTCTTGCGTTGTATCAGAGGGGGTCTTCCCAGGTCTTTGTACAAAGTGTAATCAAATGTATTAAGACAAATTTAGGCTTGACTTGATTGTATATGAGCCACATGCAAGATTACCTTACTTTTCTTTGTTCTTTTGTAATAAATTATGATCCAAATTCAGAAAAATAAGATTGTATTGTAAGCTACATTTTTATCAAAATTAATCAAAACTTACCAGCTTGTATAAAAGACAGAGGTTGTTCCTGGTTCTCGCTGCCATACTTTTGCACTCATCGCTCATTTTGCACTTTTTTTACTATGGTAATTTATTTTCTTTTGTAACTTTTGGAGTACATGCTTTTCTTGTCCATCCAATCATTCATCTCGAGCTATTTTTTCAGTGTCTCTCATTGCTGTAGATGTAAAGGGAGGGGAATCGCGAAGCTCCGTAACATGCCATCTGTCTATGTGATGTGAAGACAAGTCAATAACATTTCTGCCATTCCTTTATTTATAGTGCAACTGTGTATCTGTTTTGCACACTCTTCGGTGAGCACCTGAAACCACCTGTCTTTGGAAAAAAAAAAAAAAGACCCTTTACTGTTGTTGTTGTTGTACAAATTTTATGTAGTTTATTTTCGGGTTGCGTTATGCTATCAGTACATCTCCAAGAGTCTCAAGAAATCAGGTATAGGACATTATTTTTGCTTCACGAATGATTTTTGCAACACACCACCAAACATTTTAAAGTCAAGACTGTGTATACATTTTTCATATTTACGTCTGTCTATAATTGGTTTTATATGGCCATAATCTTTCCTGTACTTCAAGTGGGATTTTTATATCTCCATAACCTTCAGTTCTGAGCCTTTGGACCAAATTATCATCTCTAAGACTTGTAAATGATGTCTGGCAGTGGTCTATTTGTGGGTAGGTGTTTAGCACTAAATATATTTTGGATCACTAAACTGATGTCAGCATGACCATCACACATTCAACATGTCTCAAATCAGTTTCTTTCAACTATGCAGTAGTATCGCTTTTACGTCTTGCTTTATTTTAGCAGTAAGAACCAGAGCAGTCTTTTGTTATTCGGGGCCTCTTCACAATATTCTCTATCATTTTGTTTTGTCTTAAGTGACCATGAATTGTTAATGGTATTATAGTAGAAATGAGATTTAGCTTTTTGTAAAATGTGAATAAAATGTGTATTGAATATTTCCTTTCTACAAAACAAATTAATTGTGTTGTGTGTGTGTATATATAATGAATTCTCCTGTATTATTGGTGTCTCTTTTTAATGATCTGTTTCACAATTATTAACATGCTTTTTGGTCCTATAACAAATTTGCTTCTCCGACTGAAGTAGGTACCCACAGATGGATGATGTTAAATCTGTAGGGCATCCTGCTTTGTTAGTAGACTAGTTTTCATGCAGTTTAATGCCATGATGGAGAGCAGTTTGACACCAGGTGTTATCGGAGATGGTGTCTTGCTTACACTAAACTGAATGTTAAAGTATTTGACTTGATATTGGTGCATTTCAATCAGTGATAAGTGGTTGTACCTGACATTGCTGCTTAAAGTGATAGAAGAAATAGTATTTGTAATGGAGAGAGACCTATGTGGTTAAATTGATTTGTTTTTAATTCATCGTTCCCCAAACAAAGACCTTAAATGTCAAAAGTTTTCTTAATTTCAGTAGTACACATCCAACATTTACGCTTAAACTAGTAGAAACTGTGCAATTAATAATCAAATCTTTCTTTTATTTTTCTTTACCACTTGATTTCTTCCTGCTTTAGCCTTTATATTATAACAGAACTTTTCCAGCCTTCGTTTTTGATACTAAAAACCTGCTGCAATAAAATTGATAGACTAGCTGGGCCGTTTTGATTTTTACCTCAGAATACTTGCATTTCGCAGAGGCCAATGACCTTTTGTAGTAGTTGCTCTTTGACTAACACTGTACATACTGTCATGAGCCATTATGTAGTACATGGGATCAACTCTTGTTTACCATTCAAGATAATGCCAGCAGAGATACACACCCATAATTTAAAAAAGAAAAGCTTTCATGATATTCAATGAATGTTCAATCTCTAATAAAATCCAAAAAAGGCAGCTCTTAAAAAAAATCTCTGGAAAAGAATGGTAAGCAACTATTTTCTGTCCGTTCTCTGTATTCTTAGTTCTAGAGATCTGTACATAGAAGTTCCTTTACAGTATGTATTTTCCTATCTATGGTTGATAATAAATTCTTTCTGCTTCATGACCTATTGTATTGTCTCTTAATCTGCAGGCTTTGTACGTTTTGTGGAATGTGCAAAATGTGATAATACAAATACAGTATTCAGTATGCTACTTTTAGCTTTTAGTGTTCGAGGCACTTTTATCAGTGACTTTTTGGCTGCTTCTCTTTAAGAGGCTTAATGAGGTATTATCCACAAGGTGGTGCCATGTGAACAGAGGGACTACAGCAGGCCACAACCACACATCCAAGAGTTACAAATTGCTTATTCTTGTAAACATTACTTGTGCACTGAAGTCTGAACAGTGGAGAATTTCATGTGTTAATTTTTAGAACATTTTTGTAGTCATTATCTTGTGATGTTTTTTGAATGTAGTCAGTATTCTTTCATATTCATTGTCCATTTTACTTTTACAGAAATATATTTTTTGTTTATTAAAGGGTTAGTTCACCCAAAAAGGAAAATTGTCATTTATTACTCACCCTCATATTTTTCTACACCAGTAAGACCTTCGTTCATCTTCGGAACACAAATTAAGATATTTTTGATGAAATCCAATGGCTCAGTGAGGCCTCTATTGCCAGCAATATCACGAACCTCTCAAGATCCAGAAAGGTACTAAAGACATTTAAAGCAGTTCATGTGGGTACAATGAAATCGCCCATAACTATAGATATTGTTGAAAAGTCGTTATTTTATTTTATTTATTTATTTTTTTTGTGTACAAAAAGTATTCTCGTCACTTTATAATATTAAGGTAGAACCACTGTACTCGCATGAATTGTTTTAAACGTGCCCTAGAACTTTTTTTTAAAAGATGTAATATAAGTCTAAAGTGTCTCCTGAATGTGTCTGTGAAGTTTCAGCTCAAAATACCCCATAGTTTTTTTTTTTTAATTCATTTTTTTTAACTGCCTATTTTGGGGCATAATTAGAAATGAGCCGATTCAGGGTGTGTGGCCCTTTAAATCTCGTCCTCCACGCCCCAAGAGCTCACGCTTGCCTTAAACAACATAAAAAAAGCTAATATAACCCTCAAAATGGATCTTTACAAAGTGTTCGTCATGCAGCATGTCTAATCGTACAGTGTTTATTTTGATGTTTACATTTGATTCTGAATGAGTTTGAGGCTATGTTCCGTGGCTAACGGCTAATGCTACACGGTTGGAGAGATTTATAAAGAATGAAGTTGTGTTTATGAATTATACAGACTGCAAGTGTTTAAAAATGAAAATAGCGACGGCTCTTGTCTCCGTGAATACAGTAAGAAACGATGGTAACTTTAACCACATTTAACAGTACATTAGCAACATGCTAACGAAACATTTAGAAAGACAATTTACAAATATCACTAAAAATATCATGTTATCATGAATCATGTCAGTTATTATTGCTCCATCTGCCATTTTTTGCTATTGTTCTTGCTTGCTTACCTAGTCTGATGATTCAGCTGTGCACATCCAGACGTTAATACTGGCTGCCCTTGTGTAATGCCTCAATCATGGGCTGGCATATGCAAATATTGGGGGCGCACATATTAATGATCCCGATTGTTACGTAACAGTCAGTGTTATGTTGAGATTCGCCTGTTCTTCGGAGGTCTTTTAAACAAATGAGATTTATATAAGAAGGAGGAAACAATGGAGTTTGAGACTCACTGTATGTCATTTCCATGTACTGAACTCTTGTTATTTAACTATGCCGAGGTAAATTCAATTTTTGAATCTAGAGCACCTTTAAATGTCTTTAGTACTTTTATGGATCTTGAGAGGTTCAGTGACATTTCTGGCAAAAGAGGCATGACAGCCATCGGATTTCATCAAAAAATATCTTAATTTGTGTTCTGAAGATGAACAAAGGTCTTACGGGTGTAGAACGACATGAGGGTGAGGGTCGTTCTAAATGTAGAACGACATTTAGCACTTTCGGTGATAAATGATTTCATTTTTGGGTGAACTAACTCTTTAATATGGCTTTGGGTGGCAATGCTTTCTGGGGGTGAGGGGGTGTATTTACTTTGAAACAGTTTTCACTCCATAATTGCTATAAATTTCACAAACACTTGAAAATATGGAAAGTAACATTAAATTAAACACATTTAAAAACAAAAAAAACCAAAAAAAAAAAAAACGTGTATGCTGCTTTGCTTCATCTTCGGCTGCAATCTGTCTGCACCGTAGAAATAGGGTGAATAATCTGCTGATGGAAAAAAAAAAAAAAAAAAAGCCCCTCTACCCGCTTGAAACCAGTACATGTCAAGTTAATTAAATGACAAAATCAAATACACCCCCCTGGCTTTCCTCATGCCTTATATCTGACCTGTGGCAACATGTGAATCAGGACCAGTGCCTGAGGAGAATAAACTAACCCAAAATTACAGTTAAACTGGCCTTACAGCTCTTTAATAATCAATGAAGGTTAAACCGAACATCAGACACCATATCTAGTAAAGTATATGATAAACACAGAGTTCTCATGGGAAATCACTTGTTAAAGTTTAAATTAACTGCATTTAAACTTTGCAAATGAAGCTTAGTACTGTTGTAGTGTTCATGATTGTTGGAGCCTACCTAAATCTACTCTCTTTATAAATGAAGTAAAAGCATGTGATATTTTTTTTGGTTTCTTCTTGCAGACTTGTAGTCTTCTGTTTTGGCTGTGCTGTAGTGCCGTTTCATCTCACAGCAGAAGACCTACATTGATGGTTGGAGAGTCCGGTGTTTGGGCCTGTCTGTTATTGCACTGACGTGGCTGAGTTCAAAATCTTGTTAAGTGTTAGCAGATGTGCCACGGTTGTTAGCATCCTTTCTTTTTCCTCAGATTACGACAACGCCGTACATTGCACCTGACCACAGTTCATGCAGAGGCCTGTGGAAAACATGACTGACACTCTTTAGAAATGATTTACTGGTCTCAAAGTACTGCTTCAGACGTAAAGCAATCGAGGCCAAGAAGAATGAGAAGCCAAAGCTACCTTAGCTCTGATGTAGCTTAGAAACTAACAGCTAATTTATAGTACCAGCGCAAAAGTTTGGAGTCTGAGCTTTTTTTTTTTTTTTTTAAAGAAAATAATTCTTTATTCAGCAAGGATGCAATAAATTGATCAAAAATGGCAGTAAAGAGTAAAGTTATAGTAAAGTAAAGACAAAGACTGGAGTAATGGCTGCTGTTAAATATATTACAGTAGAACTGTTATTTTAAATTGTAATATTTCACAATGTTACTGTTTTTACTGTATTTTTGATCAAATAAATGCAGCCTTGATGAGTTTGAGATTTTCAAAAACATTTAAAAAATCTTACTGATCACAAACTTTTAAAATGTTTTATTTGTTTGTCGTTTATGCAGTCCTTTATGCAAGGATCAAATATGTTTTTAAACCATATATATTTTTAACATTTTATTTATTTTATCTATTCTATATATATTGTGATATATTATTATTATTATTATTGTTGGAAAATCTATGACACATTGTTGGTCTATGTCCAGGGAGCAGGGCATTATAATGCTTGCATACATAAGTCTTTTTTTCTCCAAACAATATTTAAAGGGTTAGTTCACACAAAAATGAAAACTCTGTCATTTATTACTCACCCTCATGTCGTTCCAAACCCATAAGACTTTCGTTCATCTTCGGAACACAAATGATATTTTTAATGAAATCTGAGAACTTTCTGTCCCTCCATTGACAGCTATGCAACTACCACTTTCAAGCCCCAGAAAGGTAGTAAAGACATCGTTAAAGTACTCCATGTGACTCCAGTGGTTTATCCTCAGTTTTATGAAGCGATGTGAATGCTTTATTTGTGCAACCCC
The DNA here is from genome assembly GCF_018812025.1 of Megalobrama amblycephala. NCBI lineage: Eukaryota > Metazoa > Chordata > Actinopteri > Cypriniformes > Xenocyprididae > Megalobrama > Megalobrama amblycephala. The sequence goes on along the minus strand of NC_063066.1, from coordinate 18,859,618 downwards.
CCCCCCCTCCCCCAAATAAACCTACTTTATTTACAAAATATTAATATCCAACGTTGTTCATGAAACGCCTGCTCTTACGTCACAACAGGCACGCGTCGTGGTACTCTCGTGAACGCGCGTTAGAGATTATTATTTTGTAAATGAATATGCTAGCATGATCATTTACCCCATTAAGCTAGTCGCTGACTAAAATGTATGTTTAAGCTATTTTAACTGAGAGCAACTTTTTCGAGAAACCAATTGATGTCCTAAGACACAAAATGATCGGTTTGTGTGAGAAATCGAACAGTATTTATATAAATTTTTACCTCTAAAACACCACTATGTCCAACTGCCCTGCGCATCCGGTTAGTGAGGTCATAAATATATATATATATATATATATATATATATATATAAATACTATTCGGTTTCTCGCACAAACCAATCGTTTTGTGTCTTAGGACATCAATGCGTCGTCAGGAGCTGCAGGGTTTAATTTGGATTTGTTGTGCATGTCTTTTTGACTCTTATAGATGGAATTCCCATTGACATGCATTATACGACTGACAGACGGCAACGGTTGGAGTTAAAAATCATCATTTGTGTTCTACTGAAGAAACAAAGTCACCTACATCTTGGATGCCCTGGGGGTAAGCTGATAAACATCAAATTTTCATTTTTGGGTGAACTATCCCTTTAATAGCTGCCATGTCGACAATAGAGAAAAATTTGCGCAAAAATTCAGAAATCTTAGGGAGATATCACTGAACATTTACTTAACAATAGCAAAAGTTTCTTAGTTTAAGTTATTTTTTCATCAGTATTTTTCTGTTTATTTAAAATTAGACATCTGACATTATATCTCCAATCTGTTATTTAGCAGTTTAGATAGTTCTTTAATGCTTCACTAACTAGCAGAAGTTACCGATATTCTGCACAGTTACCGATATAATATGACTTTTATACATTTCTGCTGAGAAACCAAATTTACAGCATTTGTACTGGCTCGTCTGTTTATCCCTGTTCTGTGAGAATTGTGAGTGGAGGGAGGGGAGTGTTTTTCTGCACTGTAAAAAAAAAAAAAAAAAAAAAAATCTGTAAATAAACGGAATTTGTACTTGCAGAAAATTACCAGTACATTATCCAGTAATTTTACGGACATTTCCGTTAACCCTAAAACACAACGCAGTGAAGTTCAAGTTTCAAAATACACACACACAAAAAAAAGAGGAAAGTTCCATCAAATTAAGACAGTACATTGTGCCTTATTTTTAAGATTTTTTTTTTTTTAGAGCGTGAATGTCTGAATATGTTTCTTCATCTGTTTACCTGTATTGTTTTGACCAATGCTGTGTTTTGCAGTGTGTTCATTGTCAAATTCCAAAATTATTTAATTTTGAATTCATAAAAAATTGGAATTCATTTTATATGAAAAAAAATAATTGTCTGTTATTGACAAAATATTTTAGTTTGTGAAGTATATTTTTTGATTAGATTAGATAACATTTTTAAACGGTTATATGGTCGTGTTACAATGTGCCCCACCTATGGGGCATGTTGTCACATTTCACTTCCATACTTTTGGGGTAAATAAAGAAAAAGTATACACTGTATTAATGAAACAAAACCACATATTTGTAACAGACGTGTGAAATTAAAACAAAGATTTTGTGTGGGAAAAAAAAGAAAGGAATTCTCTGAACCCTATGCAGATTTACACTAACCGATAAAGTCAAAAAGCAAAAGCACTCGAAAGCTCTCAGATTTCATAGTGTTCCGAAGATGAACGAAAGTCGGTACGGGTGTGGAACGACATGAGGGTGAATAATTAATGACAGAATTTTCATTTTTGGGTGAACTAAACCTTTAAATACTTGTAGAAATATGTTCACGGTGCATTTATCCAGTAACTGAAAATACTACTACCTGAGACGAACTATAACTGCAATTTTGAAATATTGTAATGAGTGTCTCTAGAGTCACAAATGGCTTTTGTCAGTGATGCTAATAAATGTTAGGTAGATGAAAAGGTCTTTTTAATTATCAGTGTTGAGGATGCTGCCTTTCTCATGATGGCTCTGGTATGTCCGTTGTCTTGGTAAGGAGGGCCACCTGAACTTTCAGGGATTAGTCGTTGTCAAGGGTGAGCCAGGCAGACTTGCTCTCTACGGCAACCGTGAAATTAGATGTGAAAAACGAGGGTTTGGGTAGCCTTGACGACCACAAACAACAGCTGAGGCTTTAAGGGGCTTCCAGTGGCGCGACGCCTTTCCTCAGCGTGCTTAAATGTCTCACCTTCACCATGAGCCCCCTTCCCAGTGGTCTTCAAGCTCACCTACCCTTAATCTATTAATTCATCTTTTTTTTAATATACTGATCACTTTGTCATTTTTTTATTTTATTTGCCCATTAGGCCCATGCAGGTTTCTAGTAACAGTTCTCTAGAAAGTCATACAGGTTTGGACTGACATGAGTAAATGATTACAGAATTTATTAAATATCCATTATTGAATTTCATGCAGTACATTTTGTTGTCATTTATACTGATCAGTGGAGTAGGTTTCATTTGATCTTTGGAGGGAACACACTGTTGTGTCTTCTCAAATGGTTATAGCTTTATACTACACATTAACATCAAGGTGAACACACACCCACCCACCCAAAACTATGCCTATGATATTGATCACCAGATTTGGCAGCAAAAAGCACACAAATGGAGTTTGTTGGAGGATTTCATGTTGTTTCTATGGTTACCTAATGAGGGTCCTTTTAGGACATTGCACTGGAGTTTGATTGGTTAAGTTCTTTGTAACCAAACAAGTGCTTGACCATTATGTTTTGCAAATGTGTCTTTTCCCCTATCTTTCGCAACAGATATTGTGAGCAGGTAATTTAGTTTCGATCAGTATGAACTATTTAAAGAGACTGGAATTTGATCACTATGATGAAACTGGTTCCATCATATTCAGATCAATGGCAAGTTCTTCACAAACTGCATTCTGTGGCCTGCAGTGGTACTGGTAATGAAGGATGTGACAAGTTAGGGATAGACCTACTTTAGCTAAAAGAGCCAAACACGGGCAAATGGACTGTCTTGGCTAGCAGTTTTTAATTTAAATTTAATGGGCATTTTCTATAAAAACACTGATTAAAGCTTTATAAATGAAGGTTCTCTGTGAGTATTCATGGGTGATCAAGTGAGGAAACTTGCATGCCAAAGTCTAACATGTCTGCCAGATTACCCTAGTCACGGCAGTCTGGAGGAAATTTTGAGTTATTGGATCATTTGGATCCAGTGCAAGTAAGACTAAAACTTGGAAGTGGATTTTGCATAGTAGTTATGTGAAAATTGGATACAGATTTCAACACCGACTATAAATAGTGATTGAGATATTCATTCACTGATATCATGCAATATTTCTGTGAATATAAATGTCAATGTAGAGAAAATATCTGAAAGCAGGTTTTCTTGTTCCTATATAGACAACTGTTTAGCATTCACTCAGAGGCAAGCAGCCACAGACCCCTGACACTCTCCACTGATTTCCCGTTTCAGGGTCAGCTGTGTTTTCAAAACATTGGTCCACCATGTTTCAGTTACAGCTCTGGCTGCGTGTCTCAGACTGTTGTCTGTGTTCGGCATGGAGCTGGCTTTTCTTTGAGCCTGTCACTGTTTTTGCGAGCTTTAATATGAGACAGATGTCATTGTTTTGGGTCTTTGCTGATCGCTGAAACATTGTGCAGAAAGGTTTATTTGTTATTCAGGTCTAAGACCAGCCCTTTTAACCCTGCCATGGAAGAGTATGTTGTTTTCCCTCGCACATTTGCAAAACATTTAGCATTTAAAACTCAAACATCTCAGATATTTAGATGTAGAGCCTACACTAACAGTTTGGACACACTTCAATGAAATTGTCTTAAAACCTAAAAAAAAAAAAAAAAAAAAAAAAAAAAAAAAAAATATATATATATATATATATATATATATATATATATACACACACACACACTACTGTATATTGCCCCTCCAAATCATTGAATTCAGGTGTTCCAATCACTTCCATGGCCACAGGTGTTTAAAATGAAGCACCTAGGCATGCAGACTGCTTCTACAAACATTTGTGAAAGAATGGGTTGCTCTCTGGAGCTCAGTGAATTCAAGCGTGGTACCATGATAGGTTGCCACCTGTGCAAGAAAGTCCATTCATGAAATTTCCTCACTACTAAATATTCCACGGTCAACTGTTAGTGGTATCATAACAAAAGTGGAAGCAATTGGGAACAACAGCAACTCAGCCACAAAGTGGTAGGCCACATAAAATCACAGAGCGGGGTCAGCGCATGCAGAAGTTGCCAACTTCTGTCAATAGCTACAGACCTCCAAACTTCATGTGGCCTTCAGATTAGCTCAAGAACAGTGAATAGAGAGCTTCATGGAATGGGTTTCCATGGCCGAGCAGCTGCATCCAAGCCTTAAATCACCAAGTGCAATGCAAAGCGTTGGAGTGATGTAAAGCATGCCACCACTGGACTCTAGAGCAGTGGAGACGTGTTCTCTGGAGTTATGAATCACGCTTCTCTGTCTGACAATCCGATGGACAAGTCTGGGTTTGGCGGTTGCCAGGAGAATGATACTTGCCTGATTGCATTGTGCCAAGTGTAAAGTTTGGTGGAGGAGGGATCATGGTGTGGGGTTGTTTTTCCAGGGGTTGGGCTTGGCCCCTTAGTTCCAGTGAAAGGAACTCTTAATGCTTCAGCATACCAAGACATTTTGGACAATTTCATGCTCCCAACTTTGTGGGAACAATTTGGGGATGGCCCCATCCTGTTTCAACATGACCGCACCAGTGCACAAAGCAAGGTCCACAAAGACATGGATGAGCGAGTCTGGTGTGGAGGAACTTGACTGGCCTGCACAGAGTCCTGACCTCAACCCGATAGAACACCTTTGGGATGAATTAGAGTGGAGACTGTGAGCCAGGCCTTCTCGCCAACATCATCTCCTGACCTCACAAATGTGCTTCTAGAAGAATGGTCAAAAATTCCCATAAACACACTCCTAAACGTTGTGGAAAGCCTTCCCAGAAGAGTTTAAGCTGTTATAGCTGCAAAAGGTGGGCCAGCTCCATATTAAACCCTACGGATTAAGCATGGGATGTCATTAAAGTTCATGTGCACGTAAAGGCAGGCGTCCCAAAAGTGTCTATTATAAATAACAACAATGTTAATACTGCTACTACCAGTAATTGTAATAATAATAATTTATGAATGCTGGATAGAATATGAAAGGTTAGAAAGCTGAACATTTTTATGGCCACTGTATAATTTACTGTAATGACTTTACTAATATTGTAAAATGTGGGAAAAAATTATAATAATAAAGAATTACTAGATGTGTCCATACTTTTGACCAGTGTATTTTCATTTATCATCTTTTTACTATCTTTTTGTGTATTTATGTGTATGATGGTGAGTACAGATGACCACCTCACCTGTAGATAGCCAACAACATGATGAAAGAGACAGCTAAAAATGTCTGTTGTGTAATGCTGAAGTCTTTGAACTGATTCCTGAGCAAAATTCTCAGAACAACAACGAGAACAACCCAACTTGAGGTCACTTAAAGGGGTATGTTCAATTAAGTTGAGCAACGGTGTCAGTCCTGTAGCTTGAACTCATGTTTCAGTTTTCTGAGAGCTGACGAGATTGGAGCTGGTGCACAAAATGTCAGTGAACATTGTAATCACATCTTCATGTGTCCATGTCTGTCATTATGTCCCTGAAAAGTATGGAGCCATAACATGAACTGAATTCCCCACTTTTTTCGACTTTGGTGTAATACAAGTAGAAGGTTCCTTGTTTGTTGTCTTAACTCTTAAAAGCTCTCAACTCTTTATATATTTATAGTTCACCATCCATCTAGTTTGCTTTTATATTTTTTTAATACTTTTTATGGAGCTTGTCAGCCTTTGGTAACTGTATAGAAATATATGAACTAAATATGTTTGAAATTAAATGACATTAGGGCAAGTATGATGATAGATGTTTAATTTTTGTGTATCATAGGCCCGGTTTCACAGACAGGGCTTAGCCTAAGCCAGGATTAGGCCTTAGTTCAATTAGGATATTTTAAGTAGCCTTTATAAATGTACCCTAAAAAACATCACTGGTGTGCATCTTGAGACGTAACAATGGCACTGACATATTTTAAGATATGTCAGTACAAGTTGCTTTCAGTTAAAACAGCTCAAACATACATTTTAGTCTAGGACTAGATTAAGCCTTGTCTGTGAAACCAGGAGCTAGAGTTTTTGAGTAGCTATCTTAACGCTTTCATGCATGAATTATGACATCCCCACTTGAGTATACACTAAGTGTTTTTGGTTTTAACTGAAGATATACTGTATTAAACATAATACAATAATAACACAGTGATACTGTATTTAAGAAATCAATGAATAAATGATATAAAATCATGTGAAAACTATATATATTTTAACATATAATACAAGTTCAATTATTGCAAATGCATTTGAGTTTGTTCCTGTCTGACCAGCAGATGGAGAACAAGTTGAACGTTGCATGTCTTTGATATCAGAACATGAGGACGTGATTCCATCACAGATCAGGTGGAGGGTACAACTCTGTGGAAACCCAACTCAGACTAAGTAGAAAATGCTCATGTTCCCTCCAGTCTACCAGAGTATGTCGATATACCCTTATTAGCTGATATTTCTGATTATGTTCAAAATGGACAGATTTCTACCTTTGCTCTCGGAGAAAACCTCAGGCTGAACGTGCATTACGTAATCAGATTACTTTTTGATGTAACGAGTAAAGAAACGGATTATGAGTAACATGCATTATGTAATCAGAATACTTTTTGATGTAATGAGTAAAGTAACGGATTACAAGTAACAAGCATTATGTAATCGTTTTACTTTTTGATGTAACGAGTAAAGGATTACAAGTAACAAGCATTATGTAATCGTTTTACTTTTTGATGTAACGAGTAAAGGATTACAAGTAACAAGCATTATGTAATTAGTTTACTTTTGTTGTAACGAGTAAAGTAACACATTACAAGTAACATGCATTACGTAATCAGATTACTTTTTGATGTAACGAGTAAAGTAACGGATTATGAGTAACATGCATTATGTAATCAGATTACCTTTTGATGTAACGAGTACAGTAACGGATTACAAGTAACATGCATTATGTAATCAGATTACTTTTTGATGTAACGAGTAAAATAACACATTAAAAGTAACATGCATTATGTAATCAGATTACTTTTTGATGTAACATGTAACACTGCAAGTAACGTGCATTACGTAATCATATTACTTTTTGATGTAACAAGTAACGCAATGTAGTAAAAGTAACATGCATTATGTAATCAGATTACTTTTTGATGTAACAAGCAACACATTACAAGTAATGTGCAAAATCAGATTTTTTGCTTGCCACTTGGTGGCAGTGTATAGGAGGATGCACTAATGTCCGCTGTAGTGGTTGATGTGAAACTGCAATTTAAACCCATGCATACTCAAGAAATGGCTTTTTGAATAGATGTCCACTGTAGTGACCTCAATGCATGAAAGGGTTAATGCACCCCCTACCCCCGAGGTTGAAGAAACAAACACAAACTATTCAGATTTCCCCCTTTTTAAAAAATCTCTTTTAATGTTTGAACCAGTGAAGTACAAATTTGTATTTTATATCTGTATTCCAGAGTGAAGACAGGTACAGAAGAAACTCGAAAGGGTGTGAAGTGTAGTGGTCCAATTAAAGCAAACACTGATGAAACACTCATGAAACATGAATGCTAGTACCCCAGAGGCTAGTATCTCTTTTTGAAAGGTTTGGATCCCATGTAGAGAAAATGATCTTGCGTTTGCTGTATTCTTTCAAATAGACATTAAAAAGACAAATCTTTTATAACCATTTCAGAGTAATGTAATACTTCATACTAAAGTCAAGTGATATTATCCTTGACATTTTTTTGTTCAAATAAGCAAAATTTGGACCCCTGTGCGGTTTTATATAACAACATATACACAAAAAAGTACAAAATATAAAAAAGAAAATGTCAAAACTTTGAAAGCACTCAGTGATAACCTTACAAAAAGACAAATGCAATACTTCACAGCACTTAATCAGAGTTAGAATTCCAATGACACAATATGCAGCACATGTGTAATCATACATTAGACATTAATTGTACTTTCTGTTGGTGTGTGTGATCCTGCTGTGTGTAATGATTGTTTCAGTGTCATCAATTCTTGATGAAACTGTGCCTGTCTTTGAAACTTGAGAAAATCAGATCTGAGATGAGTGGCTGAGCAGGATTTAAATATTCAGTAAGGTGCCAAAGCTTTCTTACCTGCTGTTATAACACACTTAGGAGGCTTACCCCACTTGTTTCTATGGAAACGCCTGAGGAAAGAAAAGAAGATTCAAGGACAAGTATGTTTGTAAACTGGAACATTAGGTCACCTTTGTGTACACAAGCACTCGTATGCACTCACAAAGCCAAGCATTCATCGCCAAGGTCAGTTTGATGGTACAACGATAGTCAATCAAGGAATTTGTCAGACATGATCTTCATTTCATCTCACGTATTTCAGTTTTTGTTGTTGTTGTTGTAAATAATTAATGCATTAATTTCTACTCAGAACCACCACTCTAGTGTTCTATGCTGACTTCACATGAAGAGACTGGTACTCTAGTTTTGTCTCAAAAGTTAACTGTCATAAATATATGTTTTCTAGCAGTGATTTGTTGGTTTCAAACACCTAATTAAAACACAAAATATATTTTTATTTTATACTCCTTAAATTCCATTTTTTTGTAATAGCTCTTGGGTAAACAAATGAATATAATAAAATGTGTTTTGGATGTATGCACTATGCTGTTAAAGTGTTTGGGGTCAGTAATGTTTTTTTCTCTGAAGTAAACATTTTTCTTCAGCTAGGATTCATTACATTAATATAAAATGAAGACCTTTAACACTAAACAAAAATATGCAGCATAATGATTTTCAACATTGATAATAATAATAATAACTGTTCATTGAGCAGCAAATTAGCATAGAGTGATTTCTGAAGGATCATGTGACACTGAAGACTGGAGTAATGATGCTGAAAATTCAGCTTTGCATCATAGGAATAATGAATAACTGCAATAATGCAATTATAATTGCAACTGTCAAAATATAATGACATGTCAGAAACCATTCTAATATGCTGATTAGGTGCTCAAGATTTATTATTATTATTATTATTACTATTATTATAATCAAATGAAAACAGTTGCTTAATATTTTGTGGAGTTTTTGTTTCAGGTTTTTTTCAGGATTATTTGAAGAATAGAAAGTTCAAAAGAACAGCATTTATTTGATATGGAAATCTTTTATAATATTATAAACACATTTAATTTAATGCCAGCTTTCTGAATAAAAGCATTAACTTCTTTTAAAGACCCCCTGTGGTGAAAATCAAGTTTTTAATGTTGTTTATATGTCTATGTGGTGTTTTTTTTAAATATGCTTTAAAGACAAATGTGCAAGTTCATCAGTCAAGACCATTGCTGAGTATTTTCTTGTTAAAACTACAGTGAACCAAAGACACGGTTTGAAGCCGCCCTTGTTCTCTATGTCACAAATATGTTGTAACCAGCTCTGATTGTAACCAATCCCGTGAATGTGCAGGGCGGAGGGTGGTCTAGAGAAGCCAGGCTATCCCAGTATTTTTTTTTTTTCTGTTTATATGAAAAATCGAGTTGTACATTTGGCAATATTGCAGGTGAATTATGTATATGATGTATATCATGATATTATGGTATATACTATCATCTTTCAGGTTCTAAAGAATATCCATTTGCTGCATTGTTTTTAAAAAGTTGTTTACATTCATTATTGTAGCACTGTTATTCACTGTACTGTAAAGTTTTCTCACCGGTTAATGACACATAATGTAATCTAATAACGTTGTCTCTGGTCGTCTCGCTTCTGGTCGGTGTGTTTTCATGTGTTTTGGAGTAAGCGTGGCTTTGGACGGTGATTTGAAGGGAGGTTAGGACGTATGCTTTCAATGCTAGCAGGCTAAAGTTAGCATTTTCCCAGAACACCTACTGCACCTTTAATATTTAAATGCCTTCATTTTGATAACACATAGCTTTCTCCAAACCCTCTAAAGACAGGACAGCAAATGTGCTAAATCATTCACAGAGACTGTTTCTTTTGATTTTCTGTTTTTAGAGTCTAGTAATGTCACAAAGACAGCTGTGATTTCACAAGACATCTGTCTCAGTGATATTCAGTCAGGTAGTAAGGACATATTGGTTTTGTTGACAAAGAAAATGGTAGCAGTAAATCAAAATAAATCCACACAATAAAGCTGTAATATAATGAAGGTAGACAAATTTAACAAAGGAGGCTCTCAATATGATAACAAAGGATGCTCGAGGGACTTTTTTTTTACATAAAATTTAAAGGGATCATATAATGCCACTTTCACAAGACGTAAAACAAGTCTCTGATGTCCCCAGAGTGTGTATGTGAAGATTATTTTTTATAGCATGATAAATTTGTCACTTTTTGAGGGTGAGCAAAAACGCTCCACTTTTGTGTGTGTCCCTTTAAATGCAAATGAGCTGCTGTTCCCAAGAAGAGGGCGGGGTTTCAAGAGCTCCTGTTAGCAGCTCCGATTTCCTCACGCAGACTCACTGAAAATGCCAGAAATTGTTCAGCCGGAGTCGTCGGACAATGATGGAGAGACTCAAGAAGAAGTGACAACATGTAGAATGCAACAAGACGTTTCTGAATGGTTAGTTGATGAATTTATGTAGCTGATGTGGAGATAACTATCTTAAAGTCATTGATTAGTATATTCTGTAATGATAATCTATAAATCGCCCATGTGGGAACTGTTGTAAGATGCCTACAGAACCAGAGAATATATGCTGCATGAAGATATAGGTATAGTTTAGTTTAATTACGGTTATAACTTATGTTGTCATCTTGCTTTTATGACATTTGTGTTACGTACTGTATTGCAATAACATGGTCTCACGTGTTCTTGGGGGCAGGGTTTATGCAAATTTTAGGGTTAGTGATGTCACCAACCTGGGAAGAAGCTCGTTTCCATGTCCATTCCAAGAAATCCATTTTTTGAAAAAAGAAAATATCTTCCTTTGCTTTGAACTTTGAGCATCATAACTTTGCAGATGTTTATGCTCTAACAGCAACATCACACACTAAGTAAAGTTAAAAAAGTGAAATCATAGTCAAGCACCCCTTTAAGATGTTGCAAGCGGTGAAGCTGTTTTTCGTTGGGGAAAGTTGTAATTTTTTAAATGTTGCAGTTTTAAACATTTAATTAATTCACTTTTTTCTTTATACTTTTTAAACTTCACTGACTTCCCACTTATGTGATCCCATGCTCTTGCATAAAAGGGACTGTTTTTTATTACGCGAGTAATGATTAAGAAAAATATACATACTGGATCATAACTATGATTAATGTGTATGTTCATAAACTAAAGTTAGCTTCTTTTTTTTTTTTTTTTTTAAAGGGGACCTATTATGCCTTTTTTTAAAAAGTCTATTTTGCTTTTGGGGTTTACTAGAATAGGTTTTGATGCTTGGTTTTTCAAAAACATTATTTTTCACATATTTTACATAGTTGCAGTACCTCCCTTCCCAGTCTGTCAGTAACTCTCTAATTTTTCTCTCTGGTCTCCTTCTGAAAAGCGCAATATGCTCTGATTGGTCAGATGGGCTAGTGTGTTGTGATTTGTCACATCCTTACCATAACTGTGAGTTTCAACACAATACTAATGCAACTCAACCAGGCCTCGCTCATTTTTTTGCATACGTCTTGGGCCGGAATTATTTAAATGAACGATATTGTGATGTGTAGATTCCCAGAAGAAAGCTCAAGACTACAATCGAGGTGTCTCAGGGAATTCAGAAACGGCATAAAGAAAATAAATTCCTATTTGAATTCATGTTGTGCTTTGTAACTTTGACAATTTTCATGCTCAAACAACAACATTACACATTAAAGAATTTTGAAAATGTAAAAAGTCATAATAGGACCCTTTTAAGGCTTTTTGTATTCTTGTAGTGTGCTACTCACATGTAGACTAAATGCAGGTGAGCAGTGCAAGCATGTCAAGGGTTCATGGTTTGGCTGTTAGCAGTTAGCCCTTGCTGGGATGCTGAGAATGGATTTTTCTGGCCCCTCTTTTGTCCTTCTTTTCCTTGCCTTTTTGTACAGATGCTATCCCCCATTTTGATCGTGATCTTTAGGAGACATCACTTATTAAAAGCGTACTAGTGTGTGTGCGGTGCACACGCTGGGCCTCATCTCCAATGTTCGGTGTCTCTGTGACTGATGAGACGAGTTCATTATCAAAATGTTAGCTGGGTTCTGGCTGGATTCTGAGTCCCACCTTCCAGCTTTCTGGTTTTGTGTTTCTTTTGCTCATAAACTATATTCAGCCACACACATACACATCTTGAGAATTTATTGAGCTTGAAATGACAGGAGGGAAAGATGAAGTGGGGTTATGTATGGTAACCTAGTCAGCTAATGTGTCAACATCAGGGCTAAGACCAGGCGATGATTCTGCTAACACCTCCTCTGTATTTCTTTTTATGGGATAACATTATGAAACTCCGATGTAAGAACAGCCGTGTCAGTTTCGTTGCTTAAATACACTTTTAACTGATCAGATGGTATGTTAAATTCATTAGTGCATTGCTATCATAAACAAGCAGATTTGATTGTACCATGTGACTTTGTAATGGATTTTATATTCATAGATTTAAAAGCAATTTCACACTTGCTAATGTAAACTTTTCTGCTTTGACACAGTGTTAACTGAGTGACTAAGCAATCTGTTTTATATTTAAACAGTAAGGCATGAGATGTCATGCCTTTTGTGAAAGTTATCATTACTAAAGGGAGTTGCAACCCTTTTAGACTTTTTATTAGCCTGCAACCCCTTTTGTTAAGCAAATAAAAGATCTGATAAATAGTCCCTATATTAGATCAGACTGTGTTGCTACTACACAAAAATTATGATCTGTTATGGGTGCCGCACAGTGATATGATGAACGGGTGCTTGACATGGCTGTTACTTTACCATGGATTTGAACATGATTGGAACATTTTATTGATAATTAGAAGCCTAGAACTATCAATTTTATCACTTACATAATAGGTAATTTGTGAGAAATACAACCCGAATTCATGGAAGTGTTGGGACGTTTTTTAAATTTGAATAAAATGAAAACTAAAAGACTTTTAAATCACATGAGCCAATATTTTATTCACAATAGAACATAGATAACATAAATGTTTAAACTGAGAAATTTTACAATTTTATGCACAAAATGAGCTCATTTCAAATTTGATGCCTGCTACAGGTCTCAAAATAGTTGGGACAGGGGCATGTTTACCACGGTGTTGCATCTCCTCTTTTTTTCAAAACAGTTTGAAGACGTCTGGGCATTGAGGTTATAAGTTTCTGGAGTTTTGGTGTTGGAATTTGGTCCCATTCTTGCCTGATACAGGTTTCCAGCTGCTGAAGAGTTTGTGGTCTCTTTGACGTATTTTTTGTTTAATGATGCATCAAATGTCCTCTATAGGTGAAAGATCGGGACTGCAGGCAGGCCAATTCAGCACCCGGACTTTTCTATGACGAAGCCATGCTGTTGTAATAGCTTCAGTTTACACGCTCTTTCACAGCTCTGCCCATCTTTACTACTCTGCCTCGCTAAGACATCCCTTTTATAGCTTATCGTGTTACAGACCTGATATCAATTAACTTAATTAGTTGCTAGATATTCTCCCAGCTGAATCTTTTCAAAATGTCTTGCTTTTTCAGCCATTTGTTTCCCCCGTGACAACTTTTTTGAGACCTGTAGCAGGCATCAAATTTGAAGTGAGCTCATTTAGTGGATAAAAGTGTAAAATCTGTCCCTTTAAACATTTGTGTCATCTACGTTCTATTGTGAATAAAATATTGGCTCATGTGATTTGAAAGTCTTTTAGTTTTCATTTTATTCAAATTTAAAAAACGTCCCAACATTTCCGGAATTCGGTTTGTAACCAAAATGTAAATTTTCTGATGTATGAAATGTTTCCTTTGCTTTTGCCTTTTTTCTCCAGTCTTCAGTGTCTCATGATCCTTCAGAAATTTTCTAATATGCTAAATTGGTGCTCAAATTATCACAGTTGGAAACAGTAAGTGGTTAAGTATTTTTCTGTAAACTGTGACTTTTTTTCAGAATTCATTGAGGAATAGAATAAAAATTTATTCGAAGCATTCTAACACTGTACATGTCTTTACTTTTACCTTTGATCAATTTAATGCATCCTTGCTGAATACTCAATGAAAGTAAAACGAACAATATATATATTGACCCCAAACTTAGTGTATGTGCTTTTGCAGAGATGTTTATCAATTTATTATATTGGAAATGTGTCAGTGTCAGTACATATTACCATTAGGTGCCATTAGTTTTTCTCTTTACTAGCACGTTAAATCTTTGTACTTTTTTTTTTGTGTGTCTAAAACCAGCTATTTTATAACCTTTTAACCGACTGCATTTTTTTCATATAAATATAATAAATTCCAGTTTGAATGTTTCAACGATTCGAGGCTAATTGCTGTGAAGTGTCGAAGCTGTAATTTATGGCATGCTGTGTTGCTTTGAGGAACATCTAGAGCCTGTGGCCTTCAGCGTTCCGCAGATGTTTACAGCTGCTGTTGCGCGTCTGCCTCTATCAACAGACCCAGCCAGCGAGACAGAGGCATGGTGCTGTTTCCCTTTTACTCACTCTCAGTGTTTATCTGGGACCTAGCTCTGGCACAGTTCTGCGCACATGGAAGTACTCAGGCAATGATACAGCGCATATGGGATCCAGGCGGTTTGGCCTAACACATGATCACAACATGTTACTGGAGATGGGAGAAGTCAGACACGGAAAGTTGACTAATAGGGACAGAAAAGAAAATAATTATGAGGTTTTCAACTCATGGAGACAGATTGATAATGGTAAGGGTGGGGGAGTTTGATATAAATAAAGTGTTTTTTTGCTAAACCATCTGGTATTAGTACAAGTTTTTGAACAACAATGTACAAAACATTCATTACTTGTTTGAACAATATTTATTAATTTATTAGTTTGATTTATTAGTTTACATTAGTTTACATGCTACAGGTCTCAAAAAAGTTGGCACGGGGGCAACAAATAGAAATTTTTGAAAAGATTCAGCTGGGAGAACATCTAGCAACTAATTAAGTTGATATCAGGTCTGTAACATGATTAGCTATAAAAGGGATGTCTTAGCGAGGCATAGTCTCTCAGAAGTGAAGATGGGCAGAGCTGTGAAAGAGTGCATAAAAAGATTGTGGAATATTTTAAAAAACAATGTTCCTCAAGGTCAAATTGCAAAGGCTTTGCAAATCTCATCATCTACAGTACATAACATCATCAAAGGATTCAGAGAAACTGGAGAAATCTCTGTGCGTAAGGGACAAGGCCGAAGACCTTTATTGGATGCCCGCGGTCTTCGGACCCTCAGACGACACTGCATCACTCATCGGCATGATTGTGTCAATGACATTACTAAATGGGTCCAGGAATACTTCCAGAAACCACTGTTGGTAAACACAATCCGCCGTGCCATCTGCAGATGCCAACTAAAGCTCTATCATGCAAAAAGGAAGCCATTTGTGAACATGGTCCAGAAGCACCGCCGTGTCCTGTGGGATCCCAGGAAGGCATCAGGGAAGGCCTTGTGTATTTCAGCAGGACAATGCAAAACCACAAACTGCAGCTATTAGAACAGCATGGCTTTGTCGTAGAAGAGTCCAGGTGCTGAATTAGCCTGCCTGCAGTCCAGATTTTTCACCTATAGAGAAAAATAGTTAGCCTGGGTGCCAGCCCGAACCCCGCCCACAACATTTTTTGGACGGGAAGTTCGGTCTGGACTCGATCCATTGTGGAGTAATTATGCTCGGCTCCCAGAAGGCCGAGCCAATCAAATTGCCAGGGCGGGCTTTAATCGATGATGGACAGGCTATCTGCGGTTACGTAACCGCCCACGTCATCAGAGAACGCTTGGGGAGTTTGATTGACAAGCGATCTAACCAATCAGAACGCCGCATCGCCGCCATTTTGTCCGTCAAAGCAGTCAGGAGTTAGAAGATTAACATCGGTGGAGTTAAACTTGAAAAATTGTGCATACTGACGTCTTTCCGCGTTTGAAACAACATTCATTCTCATGTTCATTCATGTTTATTTGGTGCTATAAATGGACTAGTAGGAAGAGATGATCGGTTCACGAGCCTCTTGAGCAGAGGCGCTACAGCAATCTGTCACGATCATGGTCACAACACATTAAAGAGCCACAAAACGGTTTTTATTGTTTGAATTTTTTAAATAACTACACAGTTTGAAAGCTGGGACTTTGTTTAATATCATAAGTAACCAGCTCTGTCTCGTCTGTCGATGTGTTGTCAGTTTCCTCTTTGCTCCACTCTGTGTGGCGTGACAGCGCCACGGCTTGTCGGACAAAGCAACAGTAACTAAGGGGGGCGAGTCTTTGCGAAAGGTCAATTAGTTTACAACAATGATGGCTGTTGTTGAAGAACTGAGATGTGTAGATTCCGCCATCGCGTCCGTTATAGAAGATATCGACAGCGCATTAATTTTAAAAGAGGAACAGAGGACCGCGATCAAGGCATTTGTCGATGGGAAAGATGTCTTTGCCGTCCTTCCTACGGGATTCGGCAAAAGTTTGATTTATCAGCTGGCCCCGATGGTCGCTAAGAAGAGTTCTGTTGACAACTATGCGTCGCTCAACATACGTCACTTACTCTGTAGCTCTGATTGGTTGTAGGTCTATCCAATTGAGGTCTTTCCTGGATCGGTTGAAATACGCCCCCATAATCAAAGCCCAATGGAGCAGTATCAGACTCATATTCTGACTAGAATTGAGTATGACCACGTCAGGCTAAAAAATAGTCAAAGACAACCACAAACTCTTCAGCAGCTGGAAACTTATATCAGGCAAGAATGGGACCAAATTTCAACCCCAAAACACCAGAAACTCATAACCTTGATGCCCAGATGTTTTGAAAAGAGGAGATGCTACACCATGGTAAACATGCCCCCATCCCAATTATTTTGAGACCTGTAGCAGGCATCAAATTTGAAATGAGCTCATTTTGTGCATAAAATTGTAAATTTTCTCCCTTTAAACATTTATGTTTATGTCATGTGATTTGAAAGTCTTTTAGTTATCATTTTATTCAAATTTAAAAAACGTCCCAACATTTCTGGAGTTCTTGGTGTATTTGATCAAAAATATAAAAACAGTAATATTGTGAAATATGATTACAATTTAAAATAACTGTTTTCTATTTTCATTTTTTTTTTTTTTTAATGTAATTTATTCCTGTGATGGCAAAACTTAATTTTCAGCAGTCTTCAGTGTCACATGATCCTTCAGAAATTATTCTAATATGCTGATTTGCTGCCCAAGAAACAATTATTCTTATTACCAAATTTAAAACGGCTTTTTTCAGGATTTTTTGATGGACAAAGTTGAAAAACAGCATTAATATGAAATAGAATTTATTTTGTAACGATGTAAAAATCTTTAATTTCTCTTTTGATTTAATGCATCCTTGCTGAATAAGAGCATTCATTTCTTTCTGCAACACCAATAGAATTTTTATTGCTTACATAGGGACTATAATATTTTATATTACTAGTTCTATTTCTGCTAATTGTCTGATTGTGGCCCCCTCCCTGACTTTTTTTCTTTTGTTTTTAGAGCCTTGCATTGTCAGAGAGACAGTTGTGATTTCACAACACTAATGTATTTCTGTGATGTTCACTCAGGTGGACATCTTTGTAAGTTTTTTTTTTTTTAATTATTATTTTATACAGTATATACATTTTTAGTAAATAAATTCATGCAAAAAAACTGTAAATTTTCGATAACTTTTGGTAAACTGATGAGACTGTGTAAGCATCTGTGTACTTGAAGTGAGGCTGTAGAGCATTACCATGCCATATGTGGCCGTTTGCTACAGCCAATACAAATCTAGTGGCCAAAGGCTGTTACCTTGTTAAAGTAGTTAGTCAACTGGGCATGTTTTTCTGTTGCTCAAGATGTTTCAGCACACATCCAAGTAGATTCATCACTTGGGAACTGATCGTGGAGATGAAGCCATTTGGATCAGTGGTGAAACAGAAAAACATGTCTAGCTGACTAGACTAACATCCAGCCTGACCTGGATAACTCTGTTATAAGACTGTTACCTTAATAATGTGGCAGAAACATTCTTGTTTATAGCGATTGTTGTGACAAAAGAAACTAGTATTGCATTTGTGTTGTTGTTGTTTTAGACCTTCATGAATGGATTCCATAGCTCATTTTCTTTTTGAATTATGCGAATAGTGTTTGTTTCCCCGAGTGCCCTTAAGGGGTGAAAAACTGGAACTGGAATTTGGTCAATGATGCCTTTTTTGTATTGAGGAGCTCTTTAGGTGGACAGTGAGTAAACAAAAACAAGGGACACTAAACAGACACAGAACAGCTAGGTTTTCATATACAAAGAGAACAAACATTTCTGAGCACTACAATTTTTTTATTCTTAAGCCATTTATGCTTATGCTATTTCTGTTTGACCATGGCCCTGCTGTCAGTTTTAGGGCTGAGGTTGTGGCAAGTTTTATGTATATTCTATTTCAGACAACTGCTTTCATTATACTATGGTTTGTCTGTAAAATCATTTTGAACATTCAAGCAATGAGCAGATGTCCACAATAACGGAATAAGAACAATCACAGTGACAAAAAACAGGGAGAGTGGACAACCGCTGCCTTGGAACTTATTTGAAATTAATTATATTATTTAAATTTTTATTAAAATATTATTTAAATTGTTTATTAATTAAATTATTGTATTTATATTATTAAAAATATTATTAAATTATTTCATCATGGTTGTGTGCCATTGAAAACTGAATTGAGAAACTTTTTAGACTAAGTAGACTTGCAATTTAGTCAATTTCAGTTCCAGTTCTACTTCATGTGGAGTGTAACCATTTCAGCTCATGAATAGAAAGGGAGCACATTTGGAATTTTGACCAGCACTGTTGTATATTTTCGCTGCATCCGAAATCACATACTGTCTGAGTAGTTACTACATTTGAATTTGAATTAACGTTGTGTCATTTAAAAAAGTATGCACTGTATAGTATGAATATGGGTAGTACGAATGAAATTCATCTACCATGTTGCTACTGTCACGTAACCTACCAGCATCAGTTGCTATGGTGTGGTCTTAAGGTCAAAGGTCAAGAGTTATTTCAGCTATAGCTCAATCAATCATGTTCACAGTCTAGAATACTAGCCATATCTTGAAGCAAACACTTCAGTTTATTGCATCTGTTTGATCAGTACATTTGGAGTTCATATGCAAACTAAAATCCCAATTTAAATCTAAAGACGGCCTTGTTTTTTATTTAACGTTTGTTTGTTTTAGATTATGTCAGGAAGAAATCATTCTGATTGAGGTGAGAACTTCATCTGCCTGAACTGAATTATTAAAACAGGCTAACAACATCATTAACATAGAGTTGATGAAATAAAGGAGAGAGAAAAGGTAAAAGAGAAAAAAAG
Source organism: Megalobrama amblycephala (assembly GCF_018812025.1). Classification (NCBI taxonomy): domain Eukaryota; kingdom Metazoa; phylum Chordata; class Actinopteri; order Cypriniformes; family Xenocyprididae; genus Megalobrama; species Megalobrama amblycephala. The sequence continues at coordinate 18,839,915 of NC_063066.1, read as the reverse complement.
GAAGTGAGAGAGAGAAAGAGAGAGTGTGCCAGAGTTTGTTTGTACAGACATTGATCCACAGCCTCCTGGGTCTGTGGCTGCCGTTTACCAATTTGTGTCTTCCCTTTTTCTCAGCACAGCTCGGCGGGAACAAACAGTCATGCTCGCCAACACTAGACCACACGTTGCTCAGCAACAGCACACTGGTCGGAGGGAGGGTGGATAGGGGGTGGTGCGACAGGATAGAGATTCGTGGAGAGGGAATCAAGGCCTTTATTAGCCCTGAGTACAGATCTCTGACCCAGAACTCTGCACTCTTCATGACCCTCATAACAGCAATGAAGACATTACAAAGCTTTTCTATTGACCTTACAGGGTTAGTTCACCCCAAAATGAAAATTCTGTCATTAATTACTCACCCTCATGTCGTTCCAAACCTGTAAGACTTTCATTCATCTTCAGAACACAAATGAAGATCTTTTTGATGACAGAATGTTGTCAGATTTCCTTCCATAGACTGCCTTCACATCTGAAACTTAGTTAAGATCTGCTATCAGGGGTGACTGTTTCAAAGTAATACCCATATGGCAAAAATGTACAGTTCTAAGATAATAGAAATCATGCTGATAGCTAACATCTGAAAGTGTTACTACAAAAAAAATTAACTCATCATTTGCATATTCTAGCTAAGTAACTTGAAAGTTTTTTTTATTGCTTGTGAAGCTTTTGTAAAGTATAGTGTTGTATTTTCATATATTTCTTTCTTTGCACCTTTCTACCTTGTAATGCTCATTTATAACCAGTCTTGGGGAAAGTTAGTTTTAATAGTAATGCATTACAATTTTGTGTTACTCCCTAAAAAAGTGACTAATTGTGTTACTTTTTATGGAAAGTAATGTGTTAAATTACTTTTGCTATACTTTTTCTCATCTGGACTGGGCTGTTTATTTGTTTTTATAACAACTAAAAGGTTCTATTTTTGGCAAATGTAAAGGCCCTTTCACACTAAGAGCCCTATTTTAATGATCTAAGAGCATGGTCTGAAGCACATGGCGCAGGTGCACTTAGGGCGTGTCTGAATCCACTTTTGCTAGTTTAACGACGGAAAAAATGGTTGCCGTTGGTCCAAAAGGGTTGTACCCTAGTCTCTTAATGAGTCATGGGTGTGTTTTGGGCATAACGTACAATAAACCAATCAGAGTGTCATCTCCCATTCCCTTTAAAAGCCAGGTGCGCTTGCACCATGGCGGATTGCTATTTACATGACGGAATATAAAAACCCTCAACCTGATGAGTCAGTTTAAATACATGTGTGCATTGCCATGATTGGTCAAATAATTAGCCAATTTCATTCATCATTACTGCAAATAGGTAATTCTGATACATGCAATGACTATCCATTGGCATTTTTAGTATGTACACAATAATAATCTTTTACATTGTAATCCTTTTATTTTTAATATTTGAAATGTTTGTATGCTGCTATGCATCCCTTTGTGTGTAACAAGCAGAGTGTATGCACGTTGTGCACCCACCTATAGCCACATATTACTAACGCTCCCTTTAAATAATCACAAAAAAAAAAAAAAAAAAAATACTGAGGCATTGACTTTAGACCAGGTTTCAGTTGATCAATGGTGCTGTCTTTTTCAGTTGCCTCAAAATAGCAACATGCCAACAATGCGCCTGAACACCTCGTTTTCAGACCAGCACGTCCACAGGCTTTTTACACAAATGTGGACGATGGACGTGAAAATGATAACTGTGTCGGGCTAAAACTTGCAAAAAACGCTTGCGTCGCACCTGCCGTCGCATTGTGCCGGGTGTATAATAGGGCCCTTAAAGGTGCCCTAGAATTCAATATTGAATTTATATTGGCATAGTTGAATAACAAGAGTTCAGTACATGGAAAAGACATACACTGAGTTTCAAACTCCATTGTTTCCTCCTTCTTATATAAATCTCATTTGTTTAAAAGACCTCTGAAGAACAGGCGAATCTCAACATAACACCGACTGTTACGTAACAGTCGGGGTGTACGCCCCCAATATTTGCATATGCCAGCCCATGATCAAGCCATTAGACAAGGGCAGAATGTCTGGATGTGCACAGCTAAATCATCAGACTAGGTAAGCAAGCAAGAACAATAGCGAAAAATGGCAGATGGAGCAATAATAACTGACATGAACCATGATATCATGATATTTTTAGTGATATTTGTAAACTGTCTTTCTAAATGTTTTGTTAGCATGTTTCTAATGTACTGTTAAATGTGGTTAAAGTTACCATCGTTTATTACTGTATTCACGGAGACAAGAGAGCCATCGCTATTTTCATTTTTAAACACTTGCAGTCTGTATAATGCATAAACACAACTTCATTCTTTATAAATCTCTCCAACAGTGTAGCATTAGCCGTTAGCCACGGAGCACTATCAAACTCATTCAGAATCAAATGTAATACATCCAAATAAATACTATACTTACATGATCCGATGTATGCAAGCAGCATGCATGACGAACATCTTGTAAAGATCCATTTTTAGGGTTATATTAGCTGTGTAAACTGTGTTTATGCTGTTCAAGGCAAGCGCGAGCTCCGGGGGAAGGGGAGCGGGAGATTTAACGGGGCCGCAACCTATATATCGGTGCATAGTTAATGATGCCCCAAAATAGGCAGTTAAAAAAAATGAATTAAAAAAAATCTATGGGGTATTTTGAGCTGAAACTTCACAGACACATTCAGGGGACACTTTAGACTTATATTACATCTTTTAAAAAGAAGTTCCAGGGCACCTTTAATGTGAAATGAATAAGCCTCAGGCTGAAGGAAATGCAAATTCACGCCTGTACAGTAGAGGGCGCAGTTCAAACAAACAAGCCTTTCAGCTGTGCTGCCATTCAGGAATACAGAAAAAGTAAAAGGGTAAATGTTTTCTCACATTTATTCTAGAACTAGTCCAGAATAACCATCCTGTTTACACAGCGCACACAACACATCTGCATTTACTCATGATTCCTCTCAACATGGGGACAGGAGAGCTGTCAGTCAGTAAATGGGAAAACAAAGTAACTTAGATATTTTGTTAATACTTGTAATGTGTTACCCCCAATATGGTTTATAACAACAACAGCAACAACAATAATATATATGTATCAGTCAGGTCATCGTTCCACCATTCTGCACAGAATTGTTAAGAGACCATTCTGGAATTGTTCACTTATGGGTGTAAGGTTGCATGAGCAAATTTTCACCTAAGTGTACATCAATAACATGATCCATATTTCTAAGACAAATCTAGATTTCAGTATTGTACGTATGTTGTGTAGGAGTCTAGCTGTGAGAATGTGGACTTGACCTTATTAGGTTTCCAACTACTTCCTTTTAAATGTATTTGTTCTTTAGCAAGCTATACGTTTTTTTCATATTAAAATGACTTGGTGAGAAAATGGTCTTTAAGGTTGGATTTGAGTAATTTGAGTGCTATTTGTTATTGAAGATGTTACTGATTTTTTTCATAGCATAGTATTTTCTTAAGAAACCTTTTTATGACAATATGCTCAAAATATCTAAGAATTTTGCTTTTGTATGAGTTCAAACCAGGCCACAGTGCAGCTGAAGCCACTAAAAACATTCAATTAGCATTTTGGGAAAGACAGTATGTCTGAAAAGTCTGTTTGGCCCTCATACTTCCAATTTAGTGATGTGAGGCTCAGAATTAAACTACTAAATGGTGTTTAAAAGTTATTTATGTTAAGAAGAAGCATATTTATGTTAGTAAAATTAGTAAATTAGGAGTTTAGGAATTATTTAATTGTAGTTATTTCCTACTTAATATTCAATTTAATGTGAATTTACTTAATAGTATAATTTATTATACTCTTGAGAGCTTTTGTACAAAGAATGATTTATCCAAGAACAGCATCAAAGATACGTTTGAGTTTTAATAGCTTCCAGATTTAAAGCCAGTCAGATGTTTTCAGAATATCAAATGACTTTTAATCACAGTAAAATACGATCTGTGTGTTCAGTGCCAGGTGTAAATTTCTGATTTGATTCTTGTTTTGATTCTGTGTGTACGTGTGGGTAAATGGATTTCTAAAAGAGACTTAAGGGAACGGAAACACAGGAATAAATTATCAAAATAAATTAAGTACATCATGTATCAAGTAATCTTCAGACATTACATACAGGTGGCTATGCTTCTGTGACAATCTACATGTTTGAAGTTTTGATACTTTTGTCATATATACATTTGGTTGAATGGTCTGGCTCCCTCCCAATATTTTTTTTTTTTTTTTATTATTTGAATTACAGCCTATGTACTTGGTTATTAATTCACAAGATATTATGTCAACATGAGGCTTTCCACCAAAACAATCTGTAAATAATAGTCTCTCAATAACGAATGAATGCTTTTATCCTCATTCAGAATAATTCAGCCCTAAATACTCTAGCCGTTCCGATCCATTCCCTGCATGGCTTACCGGATATGGCAAACATATGCTTAGGGCTGTCTGTGTAAGGTTTACCTCAGTCCCTGGATGAATAAAATAGAAGGATTATTGGATTAGGAAGGAGAGAGGGATGAGGAGATTGCTTTTTCCTCTACATGCCATTTCATATTCTCGTGTATTTTCAATTAAAGCGATGCAGTCATTGATTAAAAGACCTCATAGACATAAAGTGAGACATGACGTGTCACTTTTACATTATCTTTTCAGTATCAGGTTTAATATCACAAAATTAAGATAATATAATATACTATTTAATAATTGTTTAGTTTAGTTTTTGAATGTTTCTGAATTTTATATAAATAAATAAAATAAAATCTAAATAAAAAATGTATATAAATTTCAAATTTGTTTTTCAGACAAATTCAACAGCATGTGTGATTGTAGATTGTGTTTCGCTGGACATAATGCGTCTCGACCTATAAAGGGAAACTGCATCCACGTCCATGTTTTCATTGCACAAACCTTGCTGGATCACAGATTCTTTGCATATGCACGCCACCAAACCGCTCAACAATACCGTGCTGCGAATTGTATTGAGTTCTTTTGTTTTATTTTTTTCTTTTGTGGTGCCTGTTTTCGTGTGGCTTCAATCTTAAGGCTGATATGAAAATTCTTTGCCAGACATAAGAATGTGATCACATGCTCCAAACAAGCTAAAACAGCATTCTAAAGGGCCTTGAAGCTCCCAGTTCCTCAACCCTTCCAGCCACAAGATCATAGCCTCTCCATGCAGCAGGAAATATAAAAGTGCACTTTTTTAACAACACCTACAGTCTCTTAGGGCTTCTATTTGAATGACGCTTCTTAAAGTCAAGCCATATGTGTGCTTAACTCTTACGTGTGCAGGAGACCCTTGTCACCCAGCTGGAATGCCTTTTAAATGTATAGTAAATCCTAGACTCTTGGCAAGGATTTCAGTGCTATATATATATGTTCAAATAATAGGTAGACTCTATAGAGATTGTTGGCTTTGCATACATGTATTTGTGAAAGATAGTGCTAAAATCCTGTTAAAGGTGCCCTAGAACTTTTTTTTAAAAGATGTAATATAAGTCTAAGATGTCCCCTGAATGTGTCTGTGAAGTTTCAGCTCAAAATACCCCATAGATTTTTTTAAATTCATTTTTTTAACTGCCTATTTTGGGGCATAATTAGAAATGAGCCGATTCAGGGTGTGTGGCCCTTTAAATCTGGTGCTCCACGCCCAAAGAGCTCGCACTTGCCTTAAACAACATAAAAAAGTTCAAACAGCTAATATAACCCTCAAAATGGATCTTTACAAAGTGTTTGTCATGCAGCATGTCTAATCGCGTAAGTACAGTGTTTGGATGTTTACATTTGATTCTGAATGAGTTTGATAGTGTGCTCCGTGGCTAACGGCTAATGCTACAGAGAGATCTCTACTGTTAGAGAGATTTATAAAGAATGAAGTTGTGTTTATGAATTATACAGACTGCAAGTGTTTAAAAATGAAAATAGCGACGGCTCTTGTCTCCGTGAATACAGTAAGAAGCGATGGTAACTTTAACCACATTTAACAGTACATTAGCAACATGCTAACAAAACATTTAGAAAGACAGTTTACAAATATCACTAAAAATATCATGATATCATAGATCATGTCAGTTATTATTGCTCCATCTGCCATTTTTCGCTATTGTTCTTGCTTGCTTACCTAGTCTGTTGATTCAGCTCTGCACAGATCCAGACGTTAATGCCTGCCCTTGTTTAATGCCTTTCATAATGTCGGGAACATGGGCTGGCATATGCAAATATTGGGGGCGTACACCCCGACTGTTACGTAACAGTCGGTGTTATGTTGAGATTCGCCTGTTCTTCGGAGGTCTTTTAAACAAATGAGATTTATATAAGAAGGAGGAAACAATGGAGTTTGAGACTCACTGTATGTCATTTCCATGTACTGAACTCTTGTTATTTAACTATGCTGAGGTAAATTCAATTTTTGAATCTAGGGCACCTTTAATACATTGAAGAGTCATGGATAGTGCAGTATTGATGGTGTGATCCAAAACTATACAGCACTGAGGGAACAAACTTACATAAATATATATATATTTTTTAAGGTTTGAAAAGAATAATCTTAAGTAATCAATACCAGCTGTTCTCAACTGAGAACAGAGCCATGGGTCTGGTTAACACTTTGGGAGACCTGAGGGTTACAGTGGAAGCTTTTCCGCCAGGCCAGTCCCCATGTACCTCCCATTCCACTAGCGTGCCATGTGATGGTGGTGCAGGCAACCCAGCATGTCATTCAACGCTTTGGGTGAAGATGTCGATAGCTGCATCAGAGAGTGGGCTGTTGTCCTCTGAAGAGGAAGATGAAGCTATGCTTCCCCCTCTGGGCGGGTTGCTCATGCTGAATCGGATTCAGATTTGACAGCCATGCTTGCCCGGGCTGCCACGGGCATCGGACTCGAGTAGAACCCACCACCTTGTCCTAAGCACTCGCAGTTGGATGATTGGTTCCTGAGTGCAGAACATGGTTCAAAACCATGTTTTGCCTCAGTGCTTTTCTTCCCATAAGTGCATGAGGAGGTTCAGTTGTTGTGGAAGGCACCTTTTATTTACTGCCTGAAGCTGCTTCACAGCCTCCTCCACCTGTGATGGCAGGGCTGCTAAGGGTCAGCGGCGTCCTATTTACCTCAATGACAAACAAAGATGCTCCTGTCCTGTATGCGGAGATTACGGTCTACAGCCGAGATTAAGTCAGGGTTTTACAACCAATACTTCATCATACCCCCAAAAAGTGGTGGGTTATGGCCAATCTTGGATCTGCATGTCTTAAATCAGGCTCCCGTTCAAGATCCCCAGGCAGAGACGCATACTCACGTGTGTTCACCCCCAGGATTGGTTTGCAGGGATTGACCTGAAGGATGCACACTTTCACATCTCAATTTTACCTCGAGACAGACCGTCCCTACTCTTTGCTTTCAACGGTCAAGCATATCAGTACAAGGTCCTCCACTTTGGGCTGTCCCTGTCTCCCGGTGTCTTTACCAAAATCATGGAGGTTGCCCTTACCTCTCTCAGGGAGGTGGGCATTCTCATTTCAAACTATCTCTACAACTGGCTCATTGTAGCTCTGTCCCGTGCAGAGCATCTCTTTTCTCGGTATGGAGTTGGACTCTGTCAATATGATGCTGTTCGCCTTGCACCGGTTTTAACCGTTGCTTCAGGGCAAGCACATGTTGGTCTGCACAGACAACACTGTGACTATTGCATACATGAGCATGCTCGCACAGACACTGTACAAGGTCTGGGAGGAGGAGGAGCAGGCCTTGATAATTGCACCTTTTTGGCATACCCGGACCTGGTTTTCGGACCTGATGTTCCTCATGACAGCACCTCCCTGGAGGATTCCCCTGAGAAAGAACCTGCCCGTATCCACACCTCTGGCAGCTCTGGATCCTCCACATGTGGTTTCTGGATGGGACGTGGAGGACTTAAGTGGCCAACTACCAGCCCCCTCTACCAGGCGCACTTACGCTTTGAAGTGGAGTCTGTTCACTGAGTGGTGTTCTTCCTGGCAGGAAGATGCCCAGAAATGTCCGAACTGTTCTGTGCTTATTATCCTGTCTCTAAAGACAGTGCTCCTGATCACGTTCACTTCCTTCAAGAGGGTGGGGGACCTACATTTGCGGTCAGTGAGACATGCCTTGAGTTCTGGCCGGCCATGTCTCACGTGATCCTGAGACTGCAGCCTGGATATATGCCCCCTTTAGAGACTAGGTGGAGAACTTGCAAGCACAGCCCCTGGAGAAGGCAGACCCAGCCCTTGTGTTGCTGTGTCCCGTTCACGCACTGCATGTTTACGTGGACCGCATGTAGAGGTTCAGTAGCTCTGAGCAGCTCTTTGTCTGCTTTGGAGGTCAGCAGAAGGGAAAGGTTGGCCCAGTGGATAGTGGATGTCATTGTCTTGGCGTACCAATCCCAAGGCGAGCCATGCCCCCTTGGAGTGAGGGCTCACTCCACTCAGGGTGTTGCCTCCTCCTGTGCGTTGGCATGCAGCACCTCTCTGGCAGACATGTGCAAAGCTGCAGACTGGGCGACAACAAATATCTTTGCGAGATTTTACAATCGCCAGCTGGAACCGGTTTCTTTCATGGGTAGTTCCATCCCTGGCTAGGCAGGACCTACTGCAGAGATCTTCCATATGTAGCACTGCCCCACGGGTCAGTCCATATGTGTATCCACTACACGTTACTTCCCTTCGGCAGGGTGTGGCCTCCGTAGCGTCCCACTGCCTTGGACTAGGCATGCTTCCCCAGCATTAACACACTGGTAATGACTGAAAAATATGGGAATTGATATCGGAAGCACTCTTCCCCATGAAATATCATGATAATAGGAACAGCAGCTATGACCGTCTCCAGGGTGAGCCCTGTCCCTTCCATCCCATTGGTATGGAGGACTAATTTTCCTTGGGCTTACGTGGGGCATGGGTAGGTTGCGACTGTGTGAGGACAGTTGCAAAAATGGCACACTACATTTTGCCAGCATCTGCGTCTCTGACACTTGTAACACAGTTCAGAGGCTGTGGCGCTCTCCATAGTGACCCCAATATGTCAGTATTTACGTAACTTTGAACGTGACTGACTGAATGGGAATGTCTCTGTTACTGATGTTACCCTCGTTCTTAGAAGGAGGGAATGAAGATTTTAAGTCCCTCCTGCCACAACCCTGAATCCCCACTGAATTGCCAGGATCCCTTTCGGCTCCTCAGCAAAACATGAATGAATGAGTAAGTGAGCCTTATATACCTAATGGATAGGAGTGGCTCAGCATGCAAATCTCACTGGCCAATATCCATTGGCTCGTTTAGTTACCACTTCAAGGTGATTGGGCTCCTAGGCGAGACCCCAATATGTCAGAATCGAAGTAACGTCTTCATTCCCTCCTTCAGGGAATGAGCGTTACATCAGTAACAGAGACGTTAACAAGAAATTAGTAAATACTGTAACAAATGTATTGCTCATTTTTAGTTAATGTTAGATAATGCATTAACTAACGTTAACTGATGGGACCACATTGTAAAGTGTTAACAATATTTTTAAATCTTTAATTTCAAGGACTATAAATAATTGTGGTACTTTGTTGGGTTTCTCCTTCATGCCCAATTTTAAGCAAAACCTGTTGAGAACCACTGATATAATAAACATTGATGGATGTCTAATTCATAAAAATGAGCCTGATTTCTCCTTTCAAACCAGGTCACACTGTGTGGAGTCCTACAGAAAATGCAAAAGCTGCACATTTGTCCTTTGTCTTAAATCCTGAGGCATTTTTCTTATGGGATCTTTTATTACATCTAACGTGTACATCTGGACAATCACCTAAAATAACTTTTGCATGCAGGCCTCTTTGGTTTTACTGAGGTGCATCAGCATTTTTGTGTTAACTTTTGTGGGCCCAGCCATGAACATCTCACATGAGAGTACAACCATCAGTTTTTGATCCATTTAACCAACATGTGAGGTCAACAGTAGGTTTTCCAAGAGGCAACTGATTTTAAAATGATAGGTCAAGTTTTATTGAGTCACCTGACCGTGTGTCTCACTAACTAGGAGCATCTGTCCTATACTTCATGTCTTTGACAGATTCCAGCCATAAGCATCTTGCACGAGAGGCTTCAATTTCAGACCGTTTTGACCAACATATGGGGACAGCAGTCGATTTATCCATGTGCTAAAGATTTAACATTTACTCTATGTTGTAATTGGAATGATTCAACCCTTTTATCGACCATAAACATTAACTATTGAACCCACTTCAAGCAGCTACCCTGTCAGACATGGACCATCTGTGGGTACATCACACCGCAGGTCCAGTCAAAGCTTTAGCGGTCCATTTAATGAGCACCCAAACAAAGATGATGTAAGTAACAGATTCATTAAGCCTACACAATGCCAAAGTCTCCGTCTCAAAGTTGATCTTCGCTCCTTTTGTGGATAATGATACCGTCAAAGGTTTGCAAATATAGAATCTTTTATAATCGCAGATCTTTTAAATAGGGGAAAGCAGAGCCTATGGGGGCGTCTTTACCATTTCAAATGTTCACACTCCTGCTTCATTTCTATCCCTTCATGTACTTTTTCTTTTTACAGGTCCATTATGTACACCCAGACACAGAGCGACAAAGAGTTACACTAAAAGAGAACAATTATCTGATCAGTGACAAGCTGCAAGACTAAACATACATGTTTTCATGTCATTATGTGCCATCATTGGTTGGCAGTGAGGAAACGAGCCTGTTTCTATCACTAAACCATACTATGTGTTACATGCAAGGCCCATCTGCCCTACAGCCTCCGTTTTTCCACGTATCCGCCGTTTTATTTATTTCTTCCATTTGGACTGGGTTTAAAAAACTAATAAAAACATCAGAACCAGATACACAAGTGGATTTGTGAGACATGAGAGTGTCACACATCCGCTTTTTCATTTCAGTCAAAATATTTGTCATTGCACACAACATTCTTGAGATTCTCCAGCTTTTAGTCACATGACTGCATAGAGTAGTGTGACTGTAATATCTTAATTTTAGTCTAAAGAGAGACAAAACTAAGAAGTACCTCACCTTGGGGCAAGATTCTTAGAAATTCACTGTTGATTTGTGTTTTCAGCTAAGAACCATTGAGTGTCAGAAGAGATTCTAGTTGTTGCAGCTGGACCGTTTTCAAAATTCTTGTGATAGAACCGCACATGAAGAGGGTATTTTCAGACATAATATGGCATATGATGTCCGTGTTTAAATTTAGATAGATGCAGGAGAGAAAAATAACATGTACTATATATCAATCAAAGCTATGTAAATAGTTTAATTGAATCCATATGGGATGCATCGGCCTGGGCCGGCCCAAGCTCTGTTGTTGCCCTATATAGGTGAGATTTTAGATAGCGCCCCCCAAAAGCCAGTAACCTCAGAATGCTAATGGCAAAACTAATACCTATAATAACTGTGCAGCAATGCATACTTAATGTGTTATGGTGATATATTATAATCACATCATGATGCAGGCAGTGTTTAAATTAATCCAGCATAACATGTTGTCAACTATTATATTTTTTCTTCTTCAGTTGATATCAACTTTGTTATCATATTGTTCAGCTCTTCAGTACTTTATCTAAAGCATGTGTTTTATTAGGGCTGAGTGTTGACATAAATTTCATGATTCCAATCTAGATTGAATTCCATTCAATATCGATTAATTGGGATAAATATCAGGTACAGTACATGTTCATTTTAAATTTTAACTACTGCTGTAAACTGTACGAGGAACCCTGTCAGCTGGTACTATAATATTAAAGTTAAAAATGTGTTTTCAAATGAGTATCTTAAGACACTTATATATAGTGTGAGTTACTTGTCCAAAACCTTTTAGGGGCAGTTTATGCTTTTTATCTCAGCACATTTTTATACCCATAATCTTAAAATCACTGCTTGGCAAGCTTTCTTTAGTATTTGATTCTTTAGTACCTGTTGTAATTTATTTCTGGCAAAGGTACTGCAGATATTCGCTTTAATTCCAAAGGTCATTTCTATTTATATGTGCTTGAACAGTTACATTAATGCTCTCTTTTGAATTGCATGCCTCTTAAAATGTCTTGCAACAAAAGGCCTTTGGAACAGCAAGTAAAAGCATTGATTTAGTTCAGTATGTAGTGCTTTATGACAATATAATGGAGGCTTTTGTGTAAAAAATGCTCTATATAGCATATCACAATATGTTTAAAAAGGTTCATTAACAAATGATTTTGTTTTTGACAACACTGGACTGCAAGACCTTTATTGATTGATCTTATTGATCTTTGATTTCTAATCTGCAGCAAACACCTCCAAGCTTGCAGAAACGTACGCTGTGTCTGAAATCGAATACTTCCCTACTGTATAGTATGTCAGACATCACCTGAACTGAATATTTCATTACAGTTTAGTAGTAATAACTTTATAAATTTCTTCACCTAGAAAATCAAAAGTATCAGAAATACAACTGTAAATGCACAAACTTTTACAGCGTTTCATGATTTAGCCTCAACCATACCATGACAGGAAGAACTAAATAAACAAACTTATCACTGCATCTAAACTAATAATGTTTATTAGATCCAATACCCACTAAACTACTGAAAGAGTTGTTACCTATAGCAGAAGAGCCTCTTGTCAATATTAACTCGACTCTGTCTCTAGGTCATGTCCCAAGACCGTTCAAGCTAGCAGTTATTAAAGAGTTAGTTCACCCAAAAATGAAATTCACTCACCTCATGTCGTTCCACACCCGTAAGACCTTCGTTCATCTTCAGAAGACAAATTAAGATATTTTTGATAAAATCCGACGGCTCAGTGAGGCCTCCATTGCCATCAAGATAATTAACACTTTCAGATGCCCAGAAGGCTACTCAGCCTTAATGTTATGAAGCGACGAGAATACTTTTTGTGCGTCTAAAAAACGGGGCAATTTGGGCAATTTCAAAACACTGCTTCATGAAGCTTCGAAGCTTTACAAACCTTTTGTTTAGAATCAGTGGTTTGGGGTGTGAATCAAACTGCAAAATTCAACACTTGCCATACAATCAGTCCATATGACACAATGCTCTGGTGTACTCTAGAAAACTTGGAATGTGGTGCAGAAAGTGGACTGTTTTTATGGTGCATTTCTAGTGATTATAGTTGCCTATTTGTCCTTTCAGAAGCTTGACATCTCCTGTTATTTTATGGAATAGAGCTCCAACTGTGGAAAAGAGATTAAAGGTGCCCTAGATTCAAAAATTGAATTTACCTCGGCATAGTTGAATAACAAGAGTTCAGTACATGGAAATGACATACAGTGAGTCTCAAACTCCATTGTTTCCTCCTTCTTATATAAATCTCATTTGTTTAAAAGACCTCCGAAGAACAGGCGAATCTCAACATAACACCGACTGTTACGTAACAGTCGGGGTGTACGCCCCCAATATTTGCGAATGCCAGCCCATGATTGAGGCATTAGACAAGGGCAGCCAGTATTAACGTCTGGATCTGTGCACAGCTGAATCAACAGACTAGGTAAGCAAAAATGGCAGATGGAGCAATAATAACTGACATGATTTATGATATCATGATATTTTTAGTAATGTTTGTAAATTGTCTTTGTAAATGTTTCGTTAGCATGTTGCTAATGTACTGTTAAATGTGGTTAAAATTACCATAGTTTCTTACTGTATTCACGGAGACAAGACTGTCGTTATTTTCATTTTTTTAAACACTTGCAGTCTGTATAATGCATAAACAACTTCATTCTTTATAAATCTCTCCAACAGTGTGTAATGTTAGCTTTAGCCACAGAGCATACTATCAAACTCATTCAGAATCAAATGTAAACATCCAAATAAATACTATACTTACGCGATTAGACATGTTGCATGACGAACAGTTTGTAAAGATCCATTTTGAGAGTTATATTAGCTGTGTGAACTTTGTTTATGGTGTTTAAGGCAAGCACAAGCTCTTGGGGCGTGGAGCACGAGATTTAAAGGGGCTGCGTACCCTTTTATCGACGCATTTATAATGATATATAGGCAGTTAAAAAAAATTAATGGGGTATTTTGAGCTGAAACTTCACAGACACATTCAGGGGACACTTAAGATTTATATTACATCTTTTGAAAACATGTTTTTCGGCACCTTTAAAAATGCATATGGTGGTGAAAAATACAGTAAACAGTAATACAGTTTTCTATCTGAATATATTGTAAAATGTAATTTATTCCTGTGATCAAAGCTAATTTTTTTAGTATCATTGCTCCAGTCTTCAGTGTCAAATGATCCTTCAGAAATCATTCTAATATGCTGATTTACTGCTCAAGAAACATTTCTGATTATTATAAATGTGAAAACAGTAGTGCAGCTTCATATTTTTGTGGAGTATGTGATACATTGCCATTCAGAAGTCAGAGGTAATCTCTTTATAATCTCTATTATATATAATCTCTATTGCCGCAAGGATCTGTGTTAGGCACTCTGTTATTTTCAATATAGTTGCTGCCACTTGGTAATATTATAAGAAAACATGGTATTAGTTTACACTGTTATGCCGATGATACTCAGTTATATATTTCGTAATGACCAGATGAATTCTCTAAATTATCTAAGTTGACAGAGTGTGTTAAAGATATAAAATTGGACCAAAAACCTGTACACAGAATCTCTTAGACTACAATCTCCATTTAGATGGATGTACTGTTACTTCAACCTCTACAGTAAAAGACCTGGGTGTTATATTTGAAAGCAACTTGTCTTTCGAAAATCATATTTCATATGTTACAAAAACAGCCTTCTTTCACTTCACATCACTAAACTACGGAACATGTTATCTGTTTCTGATGCAGAAATATTAGTTCATGCATACAGGACCTCTAGACTGGTTTACTGTAATGCATTACTGGGTGGTTGTCCTGCATCCTCAATAAACAAGCTACAATTAATCCAAAATGCAGCTGCTAGAGTTCTTACCAAGTCAAGAAAATATGATCATATAACACCAATTTTATCATCTCTACACTGGTTACCTATTCAGTTCTGTATTAATTACTAAGTATTGCTACTGACCTATAAGGCCCGAAATGTTTTAGCTCCTTAACCGATCTTCTGTCGCTGTACAATCCATCACACTCTTCAAGGTCATCAAAACTCTTGGTTGTATCTAGGATATCTAAGGAGGAAGTCCACTGAAGGAGGAAGAGCATTTTCACATTTGGCTCCTGAACTCTGGAATAGCCTTTCTGATGATGTTTGATGCTCAGACACAGCTACTTTAAATTATATGTATTGTGAAAAGCGCTTTTTCAAATGAATGTTAATTGAATTGAATAAACCATTTATTATAAATACTGCACTATTCTAAAGCAATATTTGTCAATTTTGATTTCATGGTGACTTTAATAACTCCCAGTATTGAACATCCAGCACTGAGTTCAGATCATGTCATTCCAAGAGCAGCTTGAGATGGAGCCGTCCACAGATGGTCAGTGTTGTGTACACCCAGAGCACCGTGAACCGGGAGGGTGAACGGGCCAGGCAAAGGGTCCACAGAGAAAGGATGTATACGTTCAAATGGGAGAATGAGCACCAGCTGGCATCTGGCAATCTAAGATCAGCAGCTGCCCAATCTGGTGCACATACCGCTCAGTAATATGGAGGAACGGGACCACCGTGAATGTCTGGACACACAAAAGAAGTTTATGCGAGCGAGAGGTATTTCTCCTGTATGCCAAATTTCACTTGCACATTTCTTTCTGATTTTAAAGTCCACACACATAAATTGGTCCTATTATCTACGGAAGAGGATTAGGGCCAAGCAATAATAAAAAAATAAAACCATCTCAAGATTAAAGTTGTTCAATTTAGAGAAAAAACTTGTTAAATTTCGAGAAAAAAGTCAACTTTTTTCTCATAATTTAATGAGTTTATTCTCAACATTTTATCTCGACTTTTTTTCTCGAAATTTAACGACATTTTTCTCATAATTTAATGAATTTGTTCTCGTAATTTAACGATTTTTTTTCTCGTAATTTAATGACTTTATTCTCAACATTTTATCTTGACTTTTTTTCTCGAAATTTTAACGACATTTTTCTCATAATTTAATGAATTTGTTCTCGTAATTTAACGATTTGTTTTCTTGTAATTTAATGACTTTATTCTCAACATTTTATCTCAACTTTTTTTCTCGAAATTTAACGACTTTTTTCTCGTAATTGAATGACTTTATTCTCAACATTTTATCTCAACTTTTTTTCTCGAAATTTAACGACTTTTTTCTCATAATTTAATGAGTTTATTCTCAACATTTTATCTCGACTTTTTTTCTCGAAATTTAATGACATTTTTCTCATAATTTAACGAATTTGTTCTCGTAAATTAAATGACTTTTTTCTTGTAATTTAATTACTTTATTCTCAACATTTTATCTCGACTTTTTTCTCGAAATTTAACGAGTTTTTTTCTCGAAATTTAACAACTTTAGTCTCGAGATGGTTTTATTTTTTCATTATTGCTTGGCCCTAATCCTCTTCCGTAATTATCAGATTTTAATTTTTAAAATTTAAATTTTTTGTTTGTATAATAAAAGTCAGTGGAGTCCAGTGTTCCCCATCAACTTTCATTGTATGGACATTTGTAAACATTTTGTAAAAATATCTGTTTCTCTTGCACAGAAGAAAGGACGTCCATGTTGGTTTGGAACGGCATGAGGGTGAGTAAATGATGAAAGAATTAACCCATCCCTTGAATGAAAAGAGCTTTGTGTTTCTTTAGTATTATGTTAAACCTCTACAGTCAAGTTGCTACATGTCATTTTATTTAGGTCTATTTTGTTTCATCCACCCTTGCCAGTGGTAAAAGCAGTTGCTGAAGCACATGACACAATGTTTACCTCTTTTTCCTCACTTGTTGATGCCTTAATTAAAGACAGAACTGAAAAACATTTAATTACTTGGTGTCGCAGTGTGTCTAGTGTTCCTAAATGTATTTCTATAGTCTGGAAGGGAATGTTTATTCCTGTGACTGCAGTCTTTCATAGACTGATGGATTCCTTGGCAACTGTTTCTCTTGTTTTTTTTTTCCGCTCTCACTTTTTTTTTTCCTCTCCTTCTCCCTCTCCTCTTCTTTTAATTAGAGTAGAAGATCAGTGAAATGCCAAGTGTCAGAACCAGAGAGGATGAGAATATAGCATAAACAACCTTTTAAACTTTGCTGATCTTTGATAAGGCCACAAATGGAGCATCTTGGTCCTTCCACTGTATTGTTTGTCTCACATACCTGGGCTGTTATCTAACAGGTGGATGTCTGGGCAACTGTGGACTGTGATTGATATATGTGATGGCTAGAACTAAGCACATCATGAGACAGACAGAAGGTCTGGGAACAGAAGTGGATGAATAAAATAAAATCCTTTTTTTTTTTTTTTTTTGCAGCGTTTTGTTATTGTTCTATTTGTTCTCAAACTTTCAAGTCATGTCCAGAAAACTTGCTTCCACAATGTTTGGTTGTGATGCAGTTGCTAAGGTGTTGCTAGGTGGTTGCTAGGGTGTTCAGTGGCCAGTTGCATAAACTGCTTAGACTATTCTTAAAAGTTAGTCATCTATTTTTTTTTCTTCACAGCTGGTCCTATTTTTTTTTTTTAAGGTCAGTTACATGAAAAGGTGGATTGGTCTAAATGGAATTGAAAAAGTAAGACTGATCTCTTCTCCTCCTGCAAGTTGGTCAAACTAGTTCTTAAAGGATTAGTTCACTTTCAAATGAAAATGAACTAATCCTTTGAAAAAACCCTCAAGCCATCCTAGATGTATATGAATTTCTAAAAATATCTAGTTTCTGTCAGACCGCCTTCCCTGACTGTAACTGGCATCAGTTACACTTTTTCCGTAAGTTGAATAGGGAAGGCGTAGGACGTAGCGTTAACTTTTTGAACTGCAAGAGTTTTACATTTTCTTCGTACGTTGAATATGAAATACGTTCTGGTGGAAGCTAGGTATTTTACTTTATAACTTGTTAAATATGGATTTTTTTTTTACACAAACCCCTCGCTCTGCTTCAGAAGGTCTTTATTAACCCCCCCACCCCCCACCCAGAGCCATGTGGAATATGTTTATGATGGATGGATGTGGATGGAGACACTTTCTTCAGCTCATACTCGTGACTCCTGTTCACTGCCATTATAAAGCTCGGATTCGTCAGGATATTTATTAAAATAACTCAGATTTTGTTCATCAGAAAGACGAAAGTCATATACACCTAGGATGGATTGAGGGTGAGTAAAGCTTGGGCTAATTTTCATTTGAAAGTGAACTAATCCTTTAAGACACAGTTAACATAGTGGCTAAGTTTATACTGCATGGCCCCTGGTTGTTTAAAGTGGTATAAATATAGTATTTATCTATTATAGAATTTATTATCTTGAAGTAGCTTTTATCATTTTCAATTTTCATTTTAATTTTAGTTTAATATTCAGTAATTATTTGATTTTGTTTTATTAGTTATTGTTATTTCAATATTTCTATATAGCTTTTGTTTTTAAACTTTATTTCAGTTTTAGTAATTTTAGTACTTCAGCTTATTTCAGTTAGCTAACAAGGCAACAGTTCTAAGTTTTGTAAGTATACATTTTTTTCATCTAATGTTTGTATATATATATATATATATATATATATATATATATATATATATATATATATATATATATAGTTTCCAATAACAACACTAGGCTTAAAGGTGCCCTCGAATGAAAAATTTAATTTATCTTGGCATAGTTAAATAACAAGAGTTCAGTACATGGAAATGACATACAGTGAGTCTGAAACTCCATTGTTTCCTCCTTCTTATATAAATCTCATTTGTTTAAAAGACCTCCGAAGAACAGGCGAATCTCAACATAACACCGACTGTTACGTAACAGTCGGGGTGTACGCCCCCAACATTTGCATATGCCAGCCCATGTTCCCAACATTATGAAAGGCATTAGACAAGGGCAGCCAGTATTAACGTCTGGATGTGCACAACCAAATCAACAGACTAGGTAAGCAAGCAAGAACAATAGCGAAAAATGGGAGATGGAGCAATAATAACTGACATGATCCATGATAACATGATATTTTTAGTGATATTTGTAAACTGTCTTTCTAAATGTTTCATTAGCATGTTGCTAATGTACTGTTAAATGTGGTTAAAGTTACCATCGGTTATTACTGTATTCACGGAGACAAGAGAGCCGTCGCTATTTTCATTTTTAAACACTTGCAGTCTGTATAATGCATAAACACAACTTCATTCTTTATAAATCTCTCCAACAGTGTAGCATTAGCCGTTAGCCACGGAGCACTATCAAACTCATTCAAAATCAGAAACAATATAACAGTATACAATACTCACATAATCCGACGCATGCATGCCGCATGCATGACGAACACGTTGTAAAGATCCATTTTGAGGGTTATATTAGCTGTGTAAACTTTGTTAAGGCACTGTTTAAGGCAAGCGCGAGCTCTGTGGGCGGAGAGCACGGGATTTAAAGGGGCCGCAGCATAAAATCGGCGTGTTTATAATGATGCCTCAAAATAGGCAGTTAAAAAAATTAATAAAAAAAAAATCTATGGGGTATTTTGAGCTGCAACTTCACAGACACATTCAGGGGACACCTTAGACTTATATTACATCTTTTAAAAACATAATCTAGGGCACCTTTAAGCTATTCCTGGACTAAAATGCATGTTTGAGCTGTTTTAACTGAAAGCAACTTGCACTGACATATCTTAATATATGTCAGTACCATTGTTTTGTCTCAAGATGCACACCAATAATGTTTTTTTTTTAAGGCATGTTTATAAAAGCTACAGTGGCATGAAAAAGTATGTGAACCCCTTGCAGAATCTGTGAAAATGAGAATTATTTTAATAAAATAAGAGGGATAATAAAAAATGCATGTTATTTTTTGTTTAGTACTGTCCTGAGTAAGATATTTTACATAAAAGATGTTTGCATTTAGTTCACAAGACAAAACAATAGCTGAATTTATTAAAATAACCCCATTCATAAGTATGTGAACCATTGATTCTCAATACTGTGTGTGGTTACCTGGATGATCCATGATGTTTGTTTGTTTTGTGATGGTTGTTCATGAGTCTCTTGTTTGTTCTGAGCAGTTAAACTGAGCTCTGTTCTTCAGAAAAATCCTCCAGGTCCTGCAGATTCATCAGTTTTCAAGCATTTTTGCATATTTGAACCCTTTCCAGCAGTGACTGAATGATTTTGAGATTCATCTTTTCACACTGAGGACAATTGAGGGACTCAAACTCAACTATTAAAAAAGGTTCAAACATTCACTGATGCTCCAGAAGGAAACACGATGCATTAAGAGCCGAGGGGTGAAAACTTTTGAATTCAAATATCAAGGTAAATTGTACTTAATATTTCTTCTGGGAAACATGCAAGTATCTTCTGTTGGTTCCGAAGGGCAGTACTAAATGAAAAACAATGATATTTAAACAAAATAAGAAAAATTGTGACATCTTCATCCTGTTCAAAAGTTTTCACACCCCGACTCTTAATGCATCGTGTTTTCTTCTGGAGCATCAGTGAATGTTTGAACCTTTTTTAATAGTTGAGTTTGAGTCCGAAGATAGTTGAGATAATGCGAAGGTGGAGCCTGTCCGTGACACATATAGTATATATTTATAATTTAATACACTCTAAACAAAAATGGTGCTATATAGCACCAAAAGTGTTTTTTGGCTCGTAATCATAGGGGAACCTTTTTAAGTGCTATAGACCTTATGTAGCCCCGCCCCTTTTCAGCGTTGCACTCGTTGTCTTTTGACTTCCGGTTTGTATTTCTACAGCGATATTACATTTATGAATGAACTGCTCGTTTTAAAATCTTCCCGATCTACTGACATTTGTTAAGACATCTGCTTTAAACATAACAATGCTCATGATAACTTTCATTAACTCTACAACAAGTAAATCCACTTAACCAACTAATTATTCTTTGACAGCGATGCCATAGAAATGTACAGAGCTACCGCAAAACGGAAGTTCAAAGACAATTTTATAAAGATGGCGGCGCGCTTGTTTCTCTGGTAAATAAGGTCTATATAGTACCAATCTTTAAAGGTGCTATATAGCACCTTAACCACCCCAAAGAACCACTGAAAAACCGCTGAAGAACCACACAGGGGCTTTACAGTTTCTTATACGGTATTGGTGCTATATAGCACCTTATCCACCCCGAAGAACCGCTGAAGAACCATTTTTTTAGAGTGTATATTAAAATGTATATTTTATTTATTATAATAATAATAAAATATTTACAAAATATTTTAAATATTGCTCTTCATATACACCCGTTTTGAATAGTGCGCTCTCTTTTCTGTTTTCCTGTCGACAAGGGCAGAACTCTTTCTGTTGAGCAATTAAAATTCACAGACTTCATTGCCAAATGTCTGAACTTTCTATGACATTGGAAGCCTTTGGGTTTTGCTCCTCTCTGGCTAGAATAATCACCTGCTTTTGGCTTGAGGCTATAAACCACACTTCATAGGGATGGAGAATCCAGTCTGGCAGTCAGAGAGACTAATGTCAGGACATTTTATTCAATCACACATTTTACCCGCCAGAATTCAGATCATGTTTTGGTTCAGGTGTTATGAGACCACAATCCAACAGCCTTAGGGAGAAAAAGAAGTCTCACATGTTGCAGTATACGGATGTCAAATTTAGTCTGTCTCTGTGTGCAAGGTGGATGTTGGATTTCTAAAATGATAAAAACAAAAGCAATACTGCTACTACAGTGCTGCTGCTCTTTATACAATGTCTACATCCTATTACTTACAACATTCTATGCATCTCCACGTTTTTCAAACGATTTCTAATTTTTCTAATTTTTTCTGATCAGCTTCTTTGTCTTTTTACATGATTTTGGGTCACTTTAGCCTTTGACTTATTCATATTGTCAGCTTGCCTTGTGCTAGACATTGTGTGGGCTCTGATATTCAGATTTGGAGAGAAACACTGAGAGCATCTCCAGGATGAGTGGGAGGGTAAAGCACTTGCACCTTGCAGTTTGTTGTCTTTTGGAAAACAGATAAAAGAATAAGTAACACAGTATGTAATCTTCACAATTAGCAGTGGATTCACAGCTTTATGAGAGCAAATTGAATTTTCCCACAGGTTTCCAGGAATGAGATGGATCAGTAGTCAAGAGGTGAATCTAGGTATTCGACACTTTTTTTGTTCAAGAGTCAGAACAATATTATAGAGCCTCATTTGCAGAATGGATTACTTGGATGACTTAGACTGCATTGTTTCTTCCACTTGATATTTACATTCTAATGAGATTTAATGAGTTTTCTGAAGAAACTATGAGAAGTGAAGGAATGTTATAATTTGACAGTTTGAAATTAACCCACTTCCATATTTCTGTTAGTCTTGCTATACTTTGCCATGTACTTCCTAAGGTATTGCTAGGGTGTTTTCCTGGTCCAAGTCAGAAAGAAGCTCACCAAACCGTATGATTTTAGTTTTCATGTCCGTAACACAAATTGTGCACTTTTTTTGTTGTTGGTAGAACAGGAATAAAAAGCTTGAAGAATAATAATAGTGATGACACTAAAAAGTGACTTCAGACTGAAAAATGCATTCAATTTCCTCTGACTTCATTTGGAAATATACTATTGCTACACTACCAATTGCACAACATTCAAAATATTGATGTTGGTCACCTAAGACACAAAGAGTTCTCTCACATATGAGGAAGCAAGCGTTCATGTGCATACATGTAATCACTCATTATTCAGTCAGATTAAGTGTATTCTGTTGGTATTGGCCTTTGATTCAGGAATTGCAGCTTGTCAGTGGCACCATGACATTCACTGTCAACATTCATTCCAGTTTCCACAATATAGAAATCCTTTTAAATGGATCAGCTGTCTTGGTGAGAGTGTGCGCTGTGCCTACAGTGGCAACTGAGTATTGTTTAAAACATTTATTTAAACTTACATTTTAAAGGGAAGAAAAAACATTTCTGTGCATAACAATATAAACTGTCTTGTTGATGTTTTCATTTATTGCCAGCATTGTGTTTGCCAGCAATGAGAGAATCTTGGCTCAGCAATTCAATGCTTTGTTTTTGGAGCTAGGGCAAAGAAATTAAATTAAATGAAAACAATTGTCCTTAAGAAAATTGAAAGGGATTGAGTGATTTACAGTATTATAATCATCATATTTTCTGCCAGTATAAATTTGGTTAGAAACAGGTGTACAAACTAAAGCAAAAACATAGGCAAAAAATGCTGTTGAAGTATAACGCGTAGATGAAATGGATCCGTGAATACATAGTCTTTTATTAAGACTTTAAAGTGAGTGGAAAACAGCAAATACATTAAAAGAAAAAAAGAAAAAAAAAAGTTTGCTTAGATTGTTTTTAAATGGTATAGCCTACTGGTTAAGAATTGGTGTACCAAATGTTAATCGAACAGGTTGAAAGTTTTTTTTTTTTTCCATTATCTAACTTGGGATATCGAATGAAAACTGTAAGACAGGACTCGATTTGTCACATTAGAAGAAAAAGAAAGTTTTAGATGCACAGCAACTAATTTGTTGATTGCATAACCTGTTTTCTACTGTATGTTACATCATGATGAGAAGTAAACCTGACAGGCCCTGCTGACCATATGAAATTTTTGACTTAATTTTATTTTTTTTACACAGCATGGGCCATTCACTGAGCATGCAGAAAGAGGTTTTAAAATATTCATGGATAAAAACAAAACATTTTTTTGACATTTTCAGGATATGACATGTTCTTGACATGTTCTTTTCATATATGCTCCCCACAATTTTCACTCATTTGAGGTCTTAAAACATTTACATGTATATTTAATCATTAGCAGATGCCTTATCCAAAGTGACTTAAAAATGAGGAGAGCAATAGAAGCAATCAAACCAACAATAGGGAAACAATATGCAAGTGCCGTGACCAGTCTGAGTTAGACCAGCACAGTACACATAGCAAGTTTTTTATTATTATTATTATTATTATTATTAATAGATGTAGAATAGTCAGTGTTAGTATTAGTGGGTCAAGATACATCTTGACCAGTTTCTTGAAAATGGCTAAAGACTCAGCAGCTTGGGTTGCAATGGGCTGGTCATTTCACCTGCTTGGAACAGTACCAGACAGTTCTAGCAATGTAGTCTGTGAAGTTCAACTGATCATCAATCACATCTCAAGGTTCCTAGCTGTTCTGGATGGAATTATGGTTTATGAATTTAGCTGGACGGAGAAGTTGTGATGAAATGTTGGGTTGGCTGAGACCACAAGCAGCTCCGTCTTCAAGGTTTAGTTGAAGGTGGTGGTAGTTCGTCTAGCAAGAAATGTCTGTCAGGCAGGCTAAGATGCAAACAGCTACTGTTGGATCAGCTGGTTGGAATGAGAGGTAGAGCTGTGTGTCATCAGCATAGCAGTGATAGGAAAATTCATGTTTCTGAATGACAGATCCTAGTGATGACATGTAGATAGAGAAGTGGTCCAAGCACTGAGCCCCGAGGCACCCCAGTAGCTAGATGTTGTGACTTAGACACCTCACCTCACCCCTCCACGACACCCTGAAGGACCCACCTGAGAGGTAAGACTTGAACCATTGGGGTGCAGTTCCTGAGATGCCCTTCGTCTTGAGGGTTGACAGAAGGATCTGGTGGTTAACTGTGTCAAAAGCAGCAGACACATCCAGCAAGATGAGTACTGAGGATTTGGAAGCTGTTCTTGCCACTCTCAGAGCTTCAATAACCGAGAGCAGGGCAGTCTCAGTTGAGTGGCCACTTTTGAAACCAGACTGATTGTTGTCCAGGAGGTTGTTCTGTGTAAGAAAGGTAGAGACTTTGTTGAAAACGACTTGTTCGAGTGTTTGGTGAAGAAGGGACACCGGTCTGTAATTTTCTAGATGTGCTGGATTTAGAATGGGTTTCTTAAGCAGTGGGGTTACCCGAGCCTGCTTAAATGCTGTGGGAAAGGTACCAGTGTGAAGTGAGGTGTTGATGATATGAGTGAATGCGGGTACACCTGAAGAAGAAATGGCTTGAAGGAGATGAGTAAGATCAAGCGGACGGGTAGTAGGGTGATTAGAGAGGAAGAATTTGGAGACTTCTTCCTCTGAGAGCGGAGAGAAGGAGGGGAGAATGTGTGTGTGTTAGCTGTTAAGTTGAGCATGTCGATTTGTGGTGTGGAAAATTGGCCTGCTGATTGTTTCATTTATGAAGACTGTGACAAAGTCGTCAGCTGGTTAGTTTAGGGTTGATGGAGGGGGAGGAGTAGGGTTAAGTAGACAGGAGAAGGTTTTGAAAAGTATGCGAGAGTCAGAAGAATTGTTAATTTTGTTGTGGCAGTAAGTCATTTTAGCAGTAGAGACATTCGGGATAGATGCAAACCAAGTTCAGTGGGGTCTTTCGATTTGCACCACTTCCTCTCTGCAGCCCTAAGTTTAGAACGATGCTCATGGAGAACATCAGATAACCAGGGGGCAGAGGGGGTGGCACAGGCTGACCCGGATGAAAAGGGGCAGAAGTTGTCTAAGCAAGATGTTAGAGTGGAGAGTATCAATTGCACTGTTAGTATCTATGAGAGCTTATTAGGGGGAGGAAGTGTGGATGAGACCAAAGAGGATAGGCAGGAGGGTGAGAGTGAGCATAGGTTATGCCGAAAGGTGACCTGTGGAGGAGTGTGTGTTGTGTCCTGAGCCAGGTTAAGGTTAAGAGTGAGGAGGAAGTGATCTGAGCTGTGCAGTGGAGTGACCAGCGTATGGTCAGTGGAGCAGCAGCGTGTGTATACAAGGTCCAGTTGGTTACCTGATTTGTGAGTAGCCACAGAAGACTCTCGCTTGAGGTCAGACGAGGCAAGAAGAATGTGGAAGTCAGCAGCCTGAGGTTTTTCTAGGTGAATGTTGAAGTCTCCAATAACAACCAGAAGAAGTACTATCCTCAGATTGTCTGCAGTGCCTATCTACAACACAAGATGTTCAGTAGGATGTTTTATTTGCAACTATTGATGTGACCCCTCTGTATACAAATATTCCACATTGTGAAGGTCTATTCATTTTCTTGATTTACATGTTGATGATGACTGCATTCCAAATAAATTAATCACTGAAATGGTACTTACCAAAAATACAGATATTATTTACAGATTGAGCGCATGGCGATGGGGGCTACCATGGCTCCTGATTATGCTAATTTTTATTTTTAATGTTTTTTTTTTTGTTTGTTTGTTTTGGAGGACAGATTTGTTTTCAATAATAATCCTTTTTTGATAACATTATTCTTTTTAAAGGTGCCCTTGATTCAAAAATTGAATTTACCTTGGCATAGTTAAATAACAAGAGTTCAGTACATGGAAAAGACATACAGTGAGTCTCAAACTCCATTGTTTCCTCCTTCTTATATAAATCTCATTTGTTTAAAAGACCTCCGAAGAACAGGCGAATCTCAACATAACACCGACTGTTACATAACAGTCGGGGTGTACGCCCCCAATATTTGCATATGCCAGCCCATCTTCCCAACGTTATGAAAGGCATTAGACAAGGGCATAACGTCTGGATGTGCACAGCCGAATCAACAGACTAGGTAAGCAAACAATAACCACAGCGAAAAATGGCAGATGGAGCAATAATAACTGACATGATTCATGATAACATGATATTTTTAGTGATATTTGTAAATTGTCTTTCTACATGTTTCGTTAGCATGTTGCTAATGTACTGTTAAATGTGGTTAAAGTTACCATCGTTTATTACTGTATTCACGGAGACAAGAGCCATCGCTATTTTCATTATTAAACACTTGCAGTCTGTATAATTCATAAACACAACTTCATTCTCTATAAATCTCTCCAACAGTGTGTAATGTTAGCCGTTAGCTACGGAGCACTATCAAACTCATTCAGAATCAAATGTAAACATTCAAATAAACACTGTACGATTAGACATGCTGCATGACGAACACTTTGTAAAGATCCATTTTGAGGGTTATATTAGCTGTTTGAACTTTTTTTATGTTGTTTAAGGCAAGCGCGAGCTCCGTGGGCGGAGAGCACGAGCAATTAAAGGGCCAGCAGCCCTGAATCGTCTCATTTATAATGATGCCCCAAAATAGGCAGTTAAAAAAAATGAATTAAAAAAAATCTATGGGGTATTTTGAGCTGAAACTTCACAGACACATTCAGGGGACACCTTAGACTTATATTACATCTTTTAAAAAAAAGTTATTTTAAAAAAAGTATTTTTTTTTTTACAAAGGTTCTGAAAGGGACTTTATAGGGACTTCAGCATTTGCTTTATATATAAATTGTTTAAGACCTTTGATTAAATTCACTTATCATGTGGATACCACTAATGTCAACTTTTTTGGACACTTGTACGTCAATTATTGATAAACAAATGGTCTCTTATCTTTATAGAAAAGATACTGAAAAGAACAGTCTTCTTCATGCTAAGAGTGATCTTCCAAAACCCTTAAAATGTGGTTTACCTTATAGTCAGTTTTTAAGACTCCATTGTATTTATTCTAAGAGAAAGGATTTTGTTGTTAAATCCCAAACTCTGTATGCAGATTTGAAGCCACAGGGATATCCCGGGGATACGGGGATGTCACAGGGAAGCCAGTGGCTTGATACTGCAGTTGCGTAAGTTCATACTCTATATGAACAGGAGGCTAGCACCTCCATTATGAATAAAAGGAATAAGAGTTTCTCGTGTGTCTTTAAATCCACTTATAATCCACTGAGTAATGACATTAGGAGGATTATTAGGAGTCATTGGCACATTATTCAAAGTGATCATCAGTTACTGAATGTATTTAGTGATCAACCACTTTGTGTTTTTTCCAGGAGCTCTAGTTTGAGGGATAAACATGTCCTTGTGGATACTTACATCTCCTCTCCGACCACTCTTGTTGATGCCCAGGGTAACTTCCCATGCTACAATTGTATTTCTTGTACTAAACATGTCAAATGTAAATCATTCACACATCCTCATTCATTGAAAACATACAAGGTCAGACAACTTATGACTTACAAAAGTATATGTGATTTATATCATTATTTGTCCATGTCCATTGTCGGTAAGACCATACATGCATTACGCACCAGAATCATTGAACATTCAAGTGCTGTTAGGTGACAGGATGATACATTTCCAATTTATCAATAAACAGAGCACAATAAACAAAACAATGTTTCCTAGCAGCGACAACTAGGCTAAAATCAAAAGAGAAAAGACACGACTCCACTTACAGTATGTTGTCTCCTTTTGCTGACAGAGGTTGGACATTTGTTTCGACATTGTTTGCAGTATCTGCATCCTCATGTGATTGTTGATCTCTATATTGTCTGCATGCTAATCCTTGATCATGCAATTTTTATGATGTTTATAGTGCTGTGAACAGATTACTTTATTAATAGGGTCACACAAGGTCATCATAAGTGAATTTCTGAGAACTTTTCCATGTTTACGTTTAAAACCAGCACAAATAGGAATTGTTGTGAAAGTGAGTCTGTCCAAGAGAGTGTGGGTGGATGTATGTGTGTGAATGTGTGTACAGGGATATGAGAGTATGAGGAGTTCTGGCAAAACAAGCATGGGTGGCAAAGGGAGAGTGAGGGACACAGATGGACTGCGTTTGCAAAATGTGGGAAAAAGTTATAAAAAAAAAATGGATTAACACATCTTCAGTCCCACAGCACAACTGCGTAGCCATGCTGTAGAAATTTATGTAAATTAAACAACAGCAATATTTTTGTATATATGGGAAGTCGACATGAAATGCTTTTGGTTACATTTTATTTCAATTGTCCACTTTAGACATTCTACTATATAGAATGTCTATATAGTAGTATAGTATTACTATGCTAAGTAACTCATAAGCAACTATATCTCAACTAACTCCCAGTCACATATTGGGCTTAGATTAAGCCAGGATTAGGCCTTAGCCTATTTAGGGTATTTAAGTAGCTTTTTTAAACATGCCTTAGAAAAAAAATACTGGTGTGCATCTTGAGACAAAACAATTTTAAGATATGCATAAGTTGATTTTAATTAAAACAGCTCAAAGATGCATTTTAGTCTCAGACTAGCTTAAAGGTGATAGAGAGGATTTTTTCGTCGACTGAGAATCCAAAGACTGTTACTGAGTTTTTGAAATGAGCGTATGCTTAAGAACAACCCCCCTCCTTCACAACACATTTCAAAGGAACGCCTCCCAAAACTCGTAAACACTCGTATTGGAACACAAGTGTTTACCACCGGCATTCGCTGTGTCGTGTTTTTTGGATTCATTATGTCGGACTCACCGCAGGTAACTCATAATCTGCAGTTGTTACTCCTGTCTCCGGACAAAAACATTGCATGCGGCGCCTGTAGAGTGTGGAAAGTTACTGGAGCGTGCAGCCGCACTCGTCTCTCAAAAGGAACGTCATGGCAGTGATTGACAAGCCAGAGGGCCAATCGTTTACGCGATCATCGATTGGCTGATGTTTTTAAGGCCCTACCTCGTGCACAGATGATGTATATTAATATTATTACTTTCAGTGCACCTAATAAATAGTCTTTTATCAGTAGTAAAGACAGTTTCAAGTAATATTGCAAAAATGTATAAAACAAAACATCCTCTTTAGCACCTTTAAGCCTTGTCTGTGAAACTGGGGGTCATAGTGTTAGTGGATTATTAGGTTAGAGTTAGGTGTATAATAAGTTGACACGTGCTTGCAACGATACTTATAGTCAGAATGTCTGTTGGGGAGCATCAAAATAAAGTGTGAGCAAATATTAAAGGATTAGTTCACTTTCAAATGAAAATGACCCCAAGCTTTACTTACTCTCAAGCTATCCTAGATGTATATGACTTTCTTTTTTCTGATGAACACCATCTGAGATATATTAATAAATATACTGACCATAGGCGTAATTTGCGGGTGGGACATGTCCCCACCACTTTTTGAAACATCTCGCGGCATCTCGCGGATATCTAATACAAAATAAACACCTCTAGTTGATTATCAATTTGTGTTAATAATAGGCGATCTGGCGCTGGGATGTGTTGTTTTTAAAATCATGTTGAGTGCTCGTTGTCGCTGTTATCAGAGGCGCAACAGTGTTCTCTTGGCGCTCATTCACATTGCGCAGTCTTCACATGGACGAGCGCTTCAGTCTATGAATAGAGAGTTGCAGAGACTCTCTATTCGTTACGTCGAAATCACAAAACAAAATACACATAAACGTGTCCTTGCTCTTGATATACAATCACTGATGAACATCTTTGGTTTTAATGAGAAAAAAAAAAAAAAAATCATTCATGGTTGGATTAGAACCCAGAACCTCTTGCACGCTAAATGAAAATACTGCCATTAATCCATCAGGACATTCGATTACCAACAGTGGATCCTCGTATTTATTAACTAATGTACATAACTATCGAGACTAACGACATATTGTACTATAGCAGATGTAAGGAAGAAACTATCATATTAATTTTAATATCATATTATTATTATTATTGTAATAATACAATTCCCCCCCCATACACATTCCTGTCCCACCCACTTTTTAAAACAAAGTTACGCCACCGATACTGATGCATCTGAGCTTTATGATGGCAGTGAGTTATACAAACGAGTATTCATCCACAACAAGTGCCTCCATCCACATCCATCCATCATAAACATACTCCACACGTTAAAGGGTTAGTTCACCCAAAAATGAAAATTCTGTCATTTATTACTCACCCTCATGTCGTTCCACACCCGTAAGACCTTCGTTAATCTTCGGAACACAAATTAAGATATTTTAGTTGAAATCCGATGGCTCAGTGAGGCCTGCATAGCCAGCAATGACATTTCCTCTCTCAAGATCCATAAAGGTGCTAAAAACGTATTTAAATCGGTTCATGTGAGTTCAGTGGTTCAATATTAATATTATAAAGTGACGAGAATATTTTTTCAAAATTTTTAACAAAGTCACCTACATCTTGGATGCGCTGGGGGTAAGCAGATAGACATCAAATTTTCATTTTTGGGTGAACTATCCCTTTAAGCTTTTCCACAATCCTGCATGATTCAGCTCTCAGCTTGTTTACAAATCTCCAAGTTGACAAATCAACCCAAAACAAACAAGTTTTGCCAAATATTTTGTCAAATAGCTGCTGTCCCCTCCGACATCATAAAGTGATGGAGACTCACTCACAAGCAAAACAACAGGAAGGAAGGAATAAAGAAAATCAATCAAGGAAAAATAGGTCAGGAGAAAGGATAGACAGAGGAATGGTCTCAAAGGACTGCCTCAGCTTCAGAATGCACAGGAGAGTATTGATAGACGTCTGTTGGCTTGAACCTGCTGTGAAGAGGCAACATGTGGAGATGGTTTGAAATGGTCA
Organism: Megalobrama amblycephala; assembly: GCF_018812025.1. NCBI lineage: Eukaryota > Metazoa > Chordata > Actinopteri > Cypriniformes > Xenocyprididae > Megalobrama > Megalobrama amblycephala. Next base: position 18,808,448 of record NC_063066.1, on the reverse strand, counting down.
ACCTGAAAGAGAGATTCAGGGTTTATTCTTTGTCAGCTATATTGGCGATGTTGAATGGCCTGCATGTTCTCGCATAGTGCTGTGCCTTTGTGACTAGAACAATGTCAAAATATTGTTTAATATAATAATAATAATAATATTTAAAACTCTAATACAATAATTACATGTATTAAAGATTGAATATTACACATTGGAATATTGAATGTGAATTGCATAGCACAGACTTCATGATGACGATATTTTGAATCACTTATATTTATGAATGAGTTACAAATTACACAACTACTTAAAATGATAAAATTACAATATATACCATACACATTTGTGAGGTACAGTACATGTGGTATGTGCATGTATAGGACTTTGTTGGTGGGTGTTTCTGATTGTGCCTGTCTTTGAGGGGGCTTTTGTATAACATAATGTTATCTTGCATGAGATGCAAGGCAATTCCATAAAGTTTAATTACATGTTATGCTCCCTGTGGAACAGAGAAGATTAGAATAAAATTAAAATGTGGTGGTGCAAAAGCACTCCAGTTCTATGGAGCAGAGCTGTGGTTATCAGAGACCCTGAAATGTCCATAGATCCTTATTGCATAGCGAGACTTCAGTGGGTGGCTTCCCACTCAGTAAAAGACTTCAGGTGATTATTTTTAGTCAATCATTAAGTATTCATAAATGCTTTTTTGTAATATTACGTAATAGGTCTATAAGGTTTTTGAAGGCTTCCCCAAATTTAAAAAGGTGGCATGGACAGTGGGCTATCTATTTATCTATCTGTCTGTCCGTTTGCCCGCCCGCCCGCCCATCTAGGTTTAGTTTACTTAAGAATTAAAAGTTCCTGATTATTTACTCACCCGCATGTCATCCAAGATGTTCATGTCTTTCTTTCTTCAGTCGTAAAGAAATTAAGGTTTTTGAGGGAAACATTCCAGGATTTTTCATGGACTTCACTGGGGCACAATGGCTTGAAGGTCCAAATTGCAGTTTCAGTGCAGCTTCAAAGGGCTCAACATGATCCCAGACAAGGAATAAGGGTCTTATCTAGCGAAATGATCGGCCATTTAAAAAAAAAAAAAGAGACTGCGCTAGCTCTGCGATGCTCCATGCATTACGCAATCACGTTGGAAAGGTCACGTGTGACGTAGGCGGAAGCACCGAGCAAGTGTTTACAAAGCGAACGTGCAATCAAAAAAATGATTGATTGTTTCGCTAGATAAGACCCTTATTCCTCATCTGGGATTGTGTAGAGCCCTTTGAAGCTGCATTGAAACTGCAGTTTGGACCTTCAACCCATTGTACCCCACTGAAGACCACTATATGCAGAAAAATCCTAGAATGTTTTCCTCAAAAACCTTAAAGGTCCAGTTTTTCGTGGTTTTTTGAAGCTTTGATTGTGTTTATAGTGTGCAATATAACATGTGTTCATGTTTCGCGTGTAAAAAAACACAGTATTTTTCACATAATTTACTTATCTGTATACCGCTGTTTCCACTGTCATAAAAACGGGCTGATGACTTCCTTGTTCTATGAAGTCCCTCCTTCAGAAATACGTAACGAGTTCTGATTGTGCCAGCGGTTCCTGTGTTGTGATTCGACAGCAGTTTAGCGAACCTTGCCCGGAAAGGTCACACCTCTTACCATAACGTGGAGATGCACGCGCTCAGTGTTATTGTAAACATGTCTTTAATTTTACCCTATCAATTTGAGCCGGAATCAGACCCGGTGATTGGACTGCGGGATGAAAATAACAGCGTTTCGACGACATGGCGACAAACACACTCTACAAACGCAACTCTTGTGTATTCCTGTGGGCGGAGGTTAGTCAAAAAACTGTTTTAGTGACGTCATTAAAGAAGGAAGTAGAGGGATGTAGTCCAAACTGGCCGTTCGATGTAGGCGACTTCTGTTAAATAAAATATCTCGCTTGGCATTGAACTTTGAGCTTTAAAATTTTACAGATTTTATTTATACTCTAACAACAACATTACACACTAACTAAAGTTTGAAACATGGGATCACGAAGAACGGGACCTTTAATTTCTTTTCGACTGAAGAACATAAACATCTTGGATGACATGGAGGTGAGTAAATTATCAGGACATTTTATTCTGAATTGAACTAATCCTTTAATACACCAGAATTTTAATTATAAAATTAATCTTATTTTAGATTTTACCTTATTTCCAACAACCTGATTTTTACTTTGCTTTTAAGTGACACACATTTATACGCTGTCAACTAACACAGATGGTCTCTACTGAGAGCCTATTATTTTGACTAAACAAGATCGGATCATCTTCGGTGTTGTTCAAAGCCATGAGATGCAGTCAAGGTCTTCGGCACGGCTTGACTGTGCTATTCTAAGGAATGGTGAGCTCACTAATTAAAGTCTGATGCTGCTCCTTCACAGGGATGCAGCAGTCAGGATTGTTCCCATGTGGCAGAAATGTAACCATTATTGAAATGTTCAGGTCTAAAAATACTAATGGCATGAGGTATGCAATTACTTCAGGATTGTTCTTGGATTAACCAAGGCATGTGTAAAGATGGAACAGACGCTATATGTTAACTATTTCAAAAGGCTATTATTAACATTCCAGTGTCGATGGTTGACATTCCATGGGACTGACTGCTGGTTTTCTGTTTTTTTTAGTTGTGAAATTTTGCTCTTCTGTTGAAGTGAATATGGTAACTCTGAGAAGAAAGTATGATTTTATTGTCAGCTGGTACAAATAGATAAATATATACTTGCAAATACAACACACACACCTTTCCACTATCTTCTCTTGTCCGTGCTCCGTAGATCAACTTAGGTCAAGAGGTCAAGGTATTCAATGTCTTCAAAGTCTTCAAAACTGTGACCCAATTGCATTCATGAAAGTCATATATATATATAAAGAATTGTAATTTTCGATATCTTCAAAACATCAAAAATGTCATAAAACCATTGACCATTTTACTTCCAATTAACCACGTGTATTGAAATGAACTAATTACTGTACATTTGCATCTACTTTTCTACTTCTGTTTTTAAATATATTAATATCTGATTGGAATCTGGTAAAAGTTTCCTTAAAGACTAAACCTTAATTTAGAAACAATCTCGCATGTGATCTGTCACATTATTGCCCAGTACGAAACTTCTTTTTTATCTCCAAGGTATTGTAGAAGGTTGTTGCTCAGCAACTGCACCTATTCCACGGGAACGACAAAGGTGGCTTCTTCCAGACAGGATTTATACCTAATCATAGTCCTGAGACAGCACTAGTTATAGTCAATGACTCATTATTGTCCTGACGGATCTCAGTGCAATGTTCAAAACGTTGTCCTATCTCTGTCTGGAAAATCATTCCCAAGCTTAAATAACCTTACTAGTTAGATTAGAAACTTTTTGAATGCACATGGGTTAATTCTGGTATTCCTCAAGGTTCCAAATTAGAGATATCACTGATTCACTATGGTTATTTGCATGCATGGTATCAGATTGCAGAGATGTTATTGAACACACCAACTCTATTTTAATTTGATTTTCCATTTAATTTAATTGCCTATTTAATGAATTATTTGAAAATAACATATGTGTGCAGATTCACAAAAATTTGTATTTTGTGTAAAAATTAGACAATGGAAGAGGCGGATCATTTGCAATATCAATTATCCATTAATTCCTGCTTTTTGCTAACATGCCCACAGAGTGGGGTTTATGTAAGAATTTTTTTGTGATGTTTAGAGGATTGCGAGGGATAAGGAGGAAAAGTGAAAAGGAAAAGATCAAACGTATTGACTATCAAACCATCAGACGTCTCTTTATGGGGAAACATGATACACACTAATTCCCCCACATCCCTGCCACAAAGTGAACACACACACACGTTGGATTTCCATGTCTTATGGACACTTTCCATATAGACTTAAAGGGTTAGTTCACCCAAAAATGAAAATTCTGTAATTTATTACTTACCCTCATGCCGTTCCACACCCGTAAGACCTTCATTAATCTTCGGAAGGTCTTATGGGTGTCGAATGGCATGAGGGCAAGTCATAAATGACGGAATTTTCATTTTTGGGTGAACTAACCCTTTAATACTTTTTATACTGTACAAACGGAATATACTATCCCCTTACTCTAAACCCTAAACACAACCCTTATAGAATATGTTCTGCATTTTTACATTTTCAGAAAACATCACTTAGTGTGAATTATAAGCTGTTTTCTTCATGGGGGCCAAAACATTTGTGGTGTGTGTTCCTGGTAAACCTTCCATTGAGGGGACAAATACCAGAAATCTTTGTAAATCTTTGAAATCACAATGTAAGGTTTACCAAGACACCCCCTCCCCCCCCCACACACACAAAATGTGCAGTATTAAGGGAATTTCTCTGCAACAAAATGCTTGATAATTACACTGTGCTCTGACCTCTCTGTATATCTGTGGAATGAACAGGATCAGCATTGCCATTAGAATCAGTTGCCTTTGCATTTTTGTTCTCATTCTTGACTGAAATGAGACCATAAATATATTAGTGAAAATAAAATGATTTGGAATTGGCCTGGTAAATTATGTTTCAGGTACTCAATACATATTTCACTATTTGTCTTAGCAGTGAGTGTGAGATCCTTTTGACTAACTTTGCTCAGGGTCAGAAAATACCATTGTTTCTCATTTAGCCTTCAGACCTTGTTAACACACAAATGTAACACTTATCTTGCTTGTTATTATAATTTTTTAGATGATAAAAATTGCAATGTGGAGGCCATTTGCTTTTAATTGAGCTATTAATATGACAAGTGGTTTACATGATAATAGGAACAAATCTTGTTATGCCAAACCAGACTAGTGTATGCATCACACCAATATAATGGATGCTTTAACCCTGATTTTATCCATGCATGTTGCTTTGTGGATGTGCATGTTGCTCAAGGTAAAGATATATGTAAATAAATATAAGATATGGATGTTTCCAAGCATTTTTATCAATACTGTTTCATGCTTTCATAGGGTCTGGCAGCTTTTTAATGAGTATGTCAGATTAATTCTGACACTCTCTATACCTGATGCTCAGGAGTCTAACCTTTCAAGAGCAAAATTAAAATCCATCCCATCACTCATTAGGTATGTTAATACATGCAAACGAATGGATGCCATGTGTTTGACCCTACCAAGGACATTCTCTGTCCGCATTTTAGAAAGGCTATCTGCTCACCTGCCTTTTCAAAACAATTCTACTCCTGATATAAACTCAAAGGAAATTACAGTAAGAATTCTTACTGAAATTACACTGAATTCTCTTCTGCAGAAGAGAATTCACACACACAATCATTCTTTGTAAACCCTAGAGATGGTTGTGTGTGAAAATCCCAGCAGATAAGCAGTTACTGAAATACTCAGACCAGCCCGTCTGGCACCAACAACCATGCCACATTTAAAATGACTTAAATCATCTTTCTTCCCCATTTTGATGCTGAGTTTGAACTTCAGCAGATCATCTTAACCGTGTCTACATGCCTAAATGCATTGAGTTGCTGCCATGTGATATTTGCGTTAATGAGTAATTGAACAGGTGTACCAAATGACGTGGCCAGTGAGTCTGTGGGCGAATGCTGGTACCGGAACACATGCAAGCTACAGAGAAAATGGAGGCCTACATAGACGAGAAATTGTGCGAAGAGGTTAGAAAGTATTCTCATTTGCGTAAAAAATGTATACCTGGGGCTGAAGGGCACTTCGGGAAGGGGACGCCATTTGTAGGGGCGTTCCAAATGAAAGTGAACAACTAAATACCTTCACAAAGGGCTCTTCCACAAGTCTGTTAGTGAAGGGAACATGCAATAGTCACTTCAAGGAAGTAATTTAAGTGTTTATGGTCATGTGACCCAGGGTGACAAGTCCTCGCGATTCATTTTAAATTTATATGGCGGGAGAGTTGGAGTTAATATATAAACAGAATTTTTTGTTTTGTTGTGATATATTACATACATTTTGTCATGCTTTTCATTAGTTTAAAAGAGTTCCATTGGTAAAAAACGTGCTTTGTTTAGTGCTTAAAGGTGCTCTATGTAAGAATGACAGCTAATAGTTGAAATGGGTACTGCAGTCCAAATTCAAAATATTGTTCACCCCCCCCCTCCCCCTCAGACTCGATGCTCTCACGGGTTGCCAGTTTGAAGACACGCAACAGGAGCGAGCTTAATTGACATTGGAAGGTGAGGAAACTTACTCACTGGAAGATAATTAGTTGATTTATTGATTTATCATGACTTGATATCGCGTTTTAATATGCTCGCGTTCATATAGATTTTTAGATAGATGCTGAGGCTTTTTAGGTCGGGTAGAATCTGTGATCTCTGACCCAGTCTGTTCGCTGGCTTCCATGGCTGCAATTCGCTGCATGTGTTTTCTGCCAACTGGCAACCCGGGGCGGCAAAATACTATTGGGTAAATTGTCAATGTGCGGTCTTGCACAGACCGAAACAAAAACAGAAACGCAAATTTCAAAGTAAAATAACTGGCTGTAGCAATGGTTTTCAGAGAAGCGAGTATGTGAACTCAGCATGTTTAATACATATCTGGAAACATATTATGGTATTTTTATGCTTTAGAACAGTCAAAAATGTACATAGAACACCTTTAAGTCATAAAGTTAAGAACAGATAGGGAACACACACACACACATATAAAGCATATTTTATATCATATTAACTGCAATAAGATATTCCTGTTGTCGCTGCCTAGCGTTGTCGTGGTAACATTCCATGTGAAGCTAATGAGGAAATGATGTGGTTTTTCTTTGCTCCCTTCGTCAAGTGTGTTTCAAATGGCTTCATTATGACACACAAGTGCCCTGCTCCCTCCAAAGTCCCCACTTCAAGGGCTCTGCCCTTCAGAGTGAGTAGGGCATAGGGATGCTCACTTCCTATTGGAATTTGCCCTGTGTATGTATATTGGGCCTCTCAAGCATTTTGATACACTGCAATTAAATTTATTTTCTTGTTTGTCTTTTACATATACAAACATATTTTTGATTTCAGTTATTAGGCTATTATTAGGCTATTATAATGCATTTGCACCATTATTCAGTTGTGCCACAGATATCCTCTCGGGCAAATGATCCCATCACCTATTTTATTAAAAGAGAATTGTTTGGTCATTATCTCAACCATTTGATAGAGGCTCATAATCAACTATAATAATTACAATG